>NW_005187881.1:103161-104375 GCF_000239375.1 Pundamilia nyererei
AAAAATAAAGACCATCCTTGAAAGGCAACCTGACAGCAATGGACCTTTACAACAAGAAGTTCTTTCAACACTGGACAACTTTCAGGATCCCTTTCCCATATGTGCAGCTTCAAACCTACAGGACCGTGTAACACAGATGCATTTCAACCCTGTCACACCTGAGGAGATCATCATTTCCAAGTATGCCTGTAGAGTTAAAAAAGGAGAATCGAGAGTTCTTGCAATCAAAAACAAGTCTTTCTACTACATTCCTTTGATTGAAAGTTTGAAACAGCTATTATCCAATTCAAGACTATTTGACATGCTCAGTGCTGGACCTCAGAGTTGCCCCAAGGCCAGTTTTTTGTATGACATTAATGATGGAATTATTTTCAAAACCCACCCACTGTTTTCAAAGAACTCTGCTTTACAACTGATACTCTATTCTGATGAGATAGAAATGTGTAACCACCTAGGGTCACGTGCGAGTGTAAATAAACTACTAATGTTTTATTACACCTTAGGCAACATAGACCCTAAGTTTAGATCAAAGTTGGCTTCCATCAGACTTCTCGCAATCGCAAAGTCTAGGGACATAGATGAGTGTGGGGTAGATATAATACTACGGAGAATCAATGAGGACTTGAAGTTACTGTACGATGGTGTTATGATTAACACTGTCAATGGGGAATTTTATTTAAACAGAGCAGTTGTTGCTGTGTGTGGAGACACTCTGGCCCAGCATGAGCTTGCAGGATTTAAGGAAGGAGTTGGTTTTGCGTATAGCAAATGTCGTTATTGTGAGTGTACTTTTGATGAAATGCAAGAAAATTTCAATGAACATAGTTTCACCAGACGGACATTGGACGGACACATTAGGCAGTGCATTGAAATAGAAAGGGCAACTACTAAATTGTTGAAATCCTCGCTCAAAATGACTTTTGGCATAAATAGACAAAGCAAATTAGTTGATTTCCCAGCTTAGTAGTTGATTAGTTGATGCATGTAATTCTTGAAGGAGTGGCACCAATGGAAATTAAGTGTGTGTTGAAATACCTTGTTTTATCTGGAAATTTGGAATTGGACTTGTTTAATTCTGCCATGCAGAACTTTCCTTTTTCATCAGTGGACATACATGACAAGCCTTCACCAATTAGTATTGCTACTTTAGCTTCAAGTGACAACAGACTCAAACAATCCTCTGGACAAATGCTTATATTGATCAAGATTTTGCC
>NW_005187881.1:105100-107489 GCF_000239375.1 Pundamilia nyererei
ACTGAACTGACTGATGTTGAAGACCTACTTGATTTTACGTCATATTACCCAGTCAATTTCAGAAACAGTGTCTATGTTATGACAAAATATAACCTTGAAGATGTCCTTTCTTTAAAAACCTGAAATAAATACCTTCCAATGAGTGACTTTTGTATTTCAAGGAAAAAGGTGAATGTTTCTTATTTTGAGATCATTTTTGTTTTACACTCTATCTAAAAGCTAGTTTTGCTTGAAATAAATGTAAAATGGTTCATTTTTAGATATACAGACTAAATAAGAAAAAAAAGTAATATATATACTTGAAAAAAGTTTAATCATCTAACACATGAGACTGGAAACTAGCTTGTAATGTTCAAAACAAGATGGACAAGATAATATGGCTAAAATTAAGACAATAAATCTTGTCAAGCTACAAGGAATTTGCAGTGCATACAGGAGCTGGCATCCATTGGTCTGATCAAGACTGTCTTGGCGACCTCGATTTCGCTGACGATATCGCCTTATGAGGAAGACGAGCTGAAGCTACAGCAAGGAACGACTGATCTAAGAAGAGAAGCTGGCAAGATTGGCCTGAGGATCAGCTCTGAAAAGATCATGCATGTCAGCTCCAAGGACCCACGACGAGGGATCTACATCGGGACACAGCAGCTAGAAGAAGTGGAGAAATTCACCTATCTCGGTAGCATGATTTCCCATGACGGCGATGTGGAGGTGGATGTCAAATGCCGCATTGGAAAGGCAGCTGCGGTATTTCGGAGGATGAACAACGAGGAGATCCTGCGAAGGAGTGGCACAGTCAAACTTCACAACATCGTTGCACGCAAAAGACTCCGACTGGCTGGTCATATCCTCCGCATGGATGACACACAGATTCCAAAAACAGCGATGCGCTGGCAATCCCTGGGCGTTAAAAGACCACGAGGATGTCCCCGCAACACCTGGCGAAGGTCATTCCATCAAGACCTAAAGACATTGAATATATATCGTTGGAAGAAGGTGAAGCCCGGGCACAAGATCGAGCCTGGTGGTGTTCGTTTGCCGCCCGATATGCCACATAAAGCATGGGAGGATCTAAGTCTAAGTCTAAAATAAAAAAGTTATGGCCTCAATTCAGACCCTTGTAGGACTCCACATTAGATATGAAAATCACATTGTGTTTATCTTGCAGTTTAACCAAATAACCCAACTAGTGGTACACTACATACTGAGATCACATATCATGCTTTATGGCGTAATAACAATAAAATGTTGGCAAAACAGTCAGATACTTTGAATGCCTAGTTGTGCAAAAGATGCACAGCTCTACTTTTAGACCCTCTCTGAAAAATGTCAATGAGAACAGACTTAGCAAATTTTAATTTAATAAGCTTTTGCAGCCAAACATAGTATTTTTTTTTTTATTACTCACACCCAAAAATTAATGAAGTGAAATTTTTAATCACTTTGCAAAAATATTTTCCGTGTCTGTTCCACAGTTTTTACACATCAGAGATTAAAAATATTCACACTCCTTGTATCGATCATCCACAGCTAACATGCGTAGCATTCAGAAGCACAAGCAGCATTATCATGAATTTGTTTTGCAGATTACTCGTACTTGATACATTCTAGAATCATTAATGAAACAAATTAAGAGATTTACATGCTACCTGTCCAACTGATTGCATTCAATAAGCACTACATATATACAATTGTGCACACACATTTTGACATTCACTGGTATAATTATTTAATGTATTTTCTTTTAATTCCAATGAAATTTCAGTTATTTTCTCATATCGGGGATTAAAGACTGACCAGGCATTAAAGCTGGTTCAAGTCTGCGGTCAAGTCAATCCAAGTGAAAAACGAGCTCTCCATCTCCAGCCTCAGACTGCCCATAAAAGCAGGAGAGCCTAATAAGTTCACATTAAAACATTACTCATCTTGTGCTGCCTGACAGAGAAGCTGTGACCTTAATCTGTGACCAGAGGTCACACACACACATACAGAAAAAAGACAGCAGTGTTCTCTTTCTGCACATACACACAAACCTTCAAACTCATTCCACACTCAATAAATGCTTGTGCAGCCGGGCAGACAAACCCTCTCACAATTTAACCTGTCAGAAATAGTTTTGTGGGAGCTAAACAACCTCTCTGCAGCTGCGCCCCACCCTGGCAGCTGACTGGGCCTTTGGACCAACAATCCAATGACATTGTTTTAAAGCTGGTGCTACATATTGCATATTGCAGGTTCTGCCTCTCTAACCCTCTGGAACAATACAACAGTACCTCAGTTCAGTCTGACTTTAGCCTCACACACCTATGAGGCTGTGTAAAGGATGTATGTTTAGGATTCAGTGTCAAGACCTGAACTCTTTCATGGCATGCATTTTTAATTTCTCTTT
>NW_005187881.1:109189-110525 GCF_000239375.1 Pundamilia nyererei
ACTGACTGTTTTAGGAGCTTTTTGAGATTAAATAGAAGAAAATACATAACATTAAACATGTTAACAACACAAAAGCCATATTAAACGCAGACTACTTTAGACCCGGAAGTAGGATTCGTCGCGTCATCACTGAACAACCGGATTGCCAGTGTAACTACCGCCCCTCCCCCCTTTTCCCAGCGCAAAACACAAGGCTCGCATGCGGAGTGAAGCGGAAAAAAAGTGCAAGAGAGAGGGTGAGAGAAAGAAAAAGAAAAAAAAACTCCACGGCTAGCGATAAGGAGTCAGCTGGTCGTTCACGTCAAAGACCCGGCTCTAAGAGCCATTTCGTTCGCGACCGACAGATCACTATTGGTGTGCTCCAGACATTTTCATTCCGGTAAGTTTTAAATATGTTCATATCACTCTTTATTGCCTATTAGTTTTATTTTCGATGCACTCTGAGGTCATAGCAAATTAGAACAAACTGAGTGATTTTGCAGAAATATGTTCTATTTATAGAGTTGCAAATTATTTGGCATTATTGCAGCAAACCAGCCTATGAAATGGATGAAACACATCGTGATTGGGTTCCAGCACTACACAAGGGGCACTCCAAAATTCCTGCTTCAAACATACCACCATGCCAATCAGATTACTTCTTCCGTGTGAGGGTGAAGAGGTGACCCTTCTGGATAAGATGGTGAAGGTTTGCTGCGTTTTGGTGATCAGTGTGGTAGTAAAACCAGGGAAGAATGAAACTCTTGTTAAATATTCTTAAGTCTTGTGCTGTATAAATAGCGTTAATTTTTCAAAAGATACAGTAAATTAAGTAGTGTTAGTAGTGGTTGATATCATCTACACGGAGTCATGATTTTGTGTAAACATTTTGTCATTTGTAAACTTTAAATAACATGGATTCTACATTGTAACTGATGTGATGTTCTATAAAGTGGTTTTAATTTAAAAAAAAAAGGCAAAAGTTAGTTTGTTTCTTTATTCAACTTTTGAACAGTGGTACTCAGTCAGTACATATTCAATAAATGCAAATTATTTACATGGCAGTGCACTTCAGGCATAAATCTAGACCCCTAGATAAAACATTATGGGTCATTCCCACAACCCACAGCTTTACTGTGTTCCAGCAAAGTATCCAATAGCGGTGACAACTCCTCCACAGTAGCAGGTGAGATTTTTCTTCTTTGAGGACGTCTCCTTTTACCTTTCAATACGGATGGTCTGTTTATGTTTTGATAAAGAGCCTTTTTTGGGGGGGAAGCTGAAGAGGAGAAGTCTATCTTATGGCCAACCTCTGGCTGTATCTTGGTCATATTACCAGGCAAAACCCAGTATGCAG
>NW_005187881.1:111862-121649 GCF_000239375.1 Pundamilia nyererei
TTTGTTTTTTTTAATGTAAAAGTGTTTTTGAAAATTGTATTTTGTTGTTGATGTTTTAAATGTGATTTGCACTTCCCAGCCACCGTATATTACAAAGGCTCCTCAGCTATATGCAGGATGGGTTGATAGAAATGGAGAAAAAGCATCACCGGTATTTTTTTCTTCCTGCGCTTTTGTGCTACAGTCAGCTGACTTCAGTTTGTGTGCAGGGATGAGAAACATGGTGATTTTAATTTCCATAAATAGAAGATGAAAGACGACTGGGGAGCACGGCCTTATTGTACTCTTTCTGTGGTGCAGTAGAAATTTATCACAGCTGTGGTGGTAATCGGCCTTTGTTCAACTTCCTGACACAAGAGTCTTGTGGGGGTTTTGTTGGGTCTGCGCTTCCACAGGCCCCGCTGGTTTAGAAACTTATTCCTGTTAACGACAAGGAAGCAAGGCGAACAGCGATTTTACTTGTGCAAGGGAAGGATCAGCCCTTCTGCACTCAGTCAGACCACTTTGACCCTGGCCTCCGCTTGCCGCCTTTTATTTAAAACAGTTACAGTACACACAAGCACCACCCATTGTAAACCCCCCTATGGTTATAAAAGATAAGGTACCATGTGTGTATGTGTGTGTGTATGCCTGTTCGAGAATGTGTGTGTGTGGGGGTGCGTTTGTGTGACCTCCTGCTCACCAAAAGGGTCATAAAGGCAGGTAGTTTACTAAACAAGAAAACAGAACCCTCACATAGGATGTGCCTATAATAAAACACTACAGCCTCCCCCACCAACAGGCTGGGGAGGTCAACAGAAACAAAGAAATGTCTTTGATCATGCTGTTTGAACTGAGACTTACAAATTTAAGTAACACAATGACAACATTTCACAATTTGACATGTGCAAGGAGGTTCACCAGCACTAAGCCGCTCATAACAAGCTATCCTATCTTTATGTCTTAAAAAATGGAAGATATTTCAGCAAGTAGAGACTGAAATCAGAGAAAAGTGTATAAGAGTAATTCATTGATATGACTTTTTGGCATGCACAATGTGCAGATTCAGCAAAGGATGGAAAAAATGTCCAACGAATCCCATTATAATGTCATTATTTTAAGTGTATATTGTGGTCGATGAGCAGCACCAAAATCCAGAGTCCAACAGCCAGTAGTGGTGGAGCAGGGGTGAAAAATGGTGCTGAACATACTTATGGATGTGAAACAGGACTACGCAAAGTAGCACCGTATTAATGCATGAATTTGAGCATGACTACGGGAATGAATACAGATTCTGTTTGACCTAGACGATGCCTAAGCAGAGCCGCGCTGCAGTGTCATCCAGCCTCCCTCGGTAATCAATAGCCGTCCTTTTCAACACGCCAGCTCGTTATTTATATGTGCTTCTGGACTTTATGTGGATAGGTCAGAGTGAGCGCTGTCCTAAAACAGCTTACTGCAGCACCCTGGCCCATGCACAGTGTGGAAAATTTATTTTTCTCATTTAGTATGCTGCGCTGAATCCAGAGTTTAGGAGTCCATTGATTGCAGTTGCTGGGGCGTTCACTTGTCACGTCTAATGTGTGAGGTGTGTGGGTTTGCTCGAGTGTGTGAAGTCTTAATGGGCTTTTTGGGAAAGTGAGAACACAGGCTTTACCTTGTGCTGTATAAACGCAGCTTTGCAGGACTAACTCTGGAAGTTAATTAATGTCACGTCCCAGTAATAGTTTTCTGAACTTTCAACGTGGTAATGCAGAGACTTAGACCACCAATAGCTGAAAACATGTGCCCTCGTGTTGTTGTGTTAAAAGTTATAAATCATTTGATATTGATTGGTGAAACCTGTGTGAAAGAGAGAGCAGAGTGTTCTTAATAAGCCAGAAAAAGAGCAAAGATTACTGTCCTGAAATCAGCTTTGTGAGTTTCCACTGAATCCTTTTGGCATTAGTATTAGTATGCGGCATCTTCTTCTGTGTTTTCAGATTGATCAAAACTTGTTGATCAATCTGATCAATCTGGTAAGCTTGTGTAGTTGGGACTCCTTCTTCTTCTTTTTCTTCTTCATCTTCTTCTTCGTCCCCCCCAAAAAAACTTAAGTAAAGCTTCAGGGAAGCTGCATCATTAATCCCAGCGGGAAATTGTGATAGTAGCTGTTACGTTCCCCTGGGGGGGGTCTAGGCGGTGAGGGGGAAGTAACAAAAGTGACCGGGTCAGAAAAAGGAGTCAAGGAGGCAAAACAGTTAAATAAAACAGTTTTATTGGAGTAATTCAACTAAAAGAGACGGACAAGCCGCTATCACCATAAAAGTAACACAAACAAAACTCGGGCGTTGGTCAGTAATGCAAAAACTCAAAAGGAAAACGCAGCTCACTAGCTGAAAACCACAAAACACAGCTCACCAGCTGGAAACACCGCAAAAACACTCAGCTCACTAGCTGTACCCACACAAATGGCACTCTGGCCCAGAGCTCACCCTGCTCTGGGCTTAAATACCTTTAATTGCTGATGGGAGTCAGCTGTACAGGAGGGAAAGGTGGCACCTCAGGCAGGAGGTAGTGGGACACGCCCACACAGGCACCCTCAGGAGAGAGAGAGGCCCTGCTAGGGGCATATACAGTAGCATATACACAAAAACAACGAAGCAACCATACAAAATTTAGAGCAGAAATAGAGATATAAATAAAGATAAATATAAAAGGACATCATCATTGCCAGCATTCTGTGACTGACCACCTCCTCCAGGGTGGCAAACATTAAACTGCAATGCACTCTGCTTCAAACTTTCTAGATGCAAGAAAAAAAGCTCCTGAGGTCTTTTAATGGACTTACCATCTTCCCACTGGTGTTGCAAAAACTTTTTGCATTCATGTTCGGTTTGTCTGATCATGAAAGCAACAGAACTGAAGATTGAACATTCTGAAATACTTTATAGGTTTTAAACGTTTGCAGAACTAAACTTTAAACAATTTGCAAACAATGTTACTGTAAGAAGAAAATATTCTATCTGCTCATGGCTTCATTTTTTTACTTGCTGGAAGTGAGTTGGTAATCTACACTACACTAACGTGAACAGCAAAAAGGTCACAGTGTTATGGGGTTGGCTTAGATTTTCCAACATTCATGGTGTTTTTCTCATTAAATATTTGGCTTCTGTGTGACTGGCGAGCTCACCTAACACACAAACCTTGGGATGTCACTTTCCTAACATATGAAACTGACGGATGCAATACACAACACCAAAAAATGGGTAAAAAGCTTGATACAGGTTTTGTTTCACACAATAACATGTTACCAAAGAAGGTTTATATCCAGATGTTCTGACATGTTTACTGGCTGATTCATGGAGGCTAATTCAGGATAACTGGGTGGCATCTGATGTATCTGGTCTGCATATGATAGTGAAAGGAGATGGGATCTATTTTTAAAGCTTTTCAATAAAATATCTTCCATTCAGAAGGTGTTTACGAAATCTGTGATCTGTTTAGCTTGAATAACATTTGATATACGCTGAGAAGGGCAAAATATTTGAAACGTGTTTGTGACAAGTTTGCTCGAAGGAAACAGAGATGGCTGGCAGAAGTAACATATCTTTCTGGATCACTGAGTCGTGTGGTAACATGCTGTGTGTGGACATGCTACAGTGGTCAGACTCTCTGTTTTCCTCTGTGGGGAAACAGAACAGCGGCTCTGGTCTCCCGGCGAAGGTGATTCACCTCTGGAGAGAAACGCCTTGACGAATCCTGTCAGCTCTGCTTTAGTAACACATACATTTGACAGCAGCATCTGTCCCTTCAGAGCCCCCGCACCTCTGCTCTCCAACACACCCTCTCTGCCTGTCCTCCTGGTGCCCACTTCCTCCCTCTTCTTCCTCCTCTAAGGCCCAGGTCCTCCGTTGACCTCTCCTCCCCTCCTGTCTTCCCTTATCTCCTGTGCATTTTTCTCCTGAGGTCCTAAGTGCAGACCCAGCCTCCTCACTTTCCTTTTGTTTCTCTCCTCCTCCTGTTTCCCTTCCATTATATTTCTCTTAAGTCGTTCTTTGTCTTGTTTCCTCCCTTTTCTCCTTACTGCCCCTTTCCTTCCTAATCCCCTCTGTTGGCTTCTACAGACTGTATATAAAAGATGGGTGTAGACATTGTGACATGACACGCTGCTTTTAAACTCATATTGACCACGCCGGGGGTTTTTTGGGAATCAGAGGTGACTGTGTTTGGATGATCCAGTCCATGCACACTCATTTCACAGGTGTCTGCACTTTTGGCATGGTTACAGTTAGGAAGAGGGTTTCTTTGTGTGTTTGGCCTTTTAAGTTATTGATTCAGGTAGTTGGTATCTTTGAAAGTGTTTCCAGGATGTAGCAGTGCACTCAGTGCTTAGGGGACAGGCTTATTTTGTCTTAATGAATGAATCAAAGCATACAGCTGTGTTCTGTGTGCACATAATAGCATTTTGTGCATTCATTGTAATAAAATGTGGCCTCAGTGCATGTTTTCCCACCGTGGCTACAGCTGTTTAGTCCTCCGGTCATATCCTGCGTTCCTTCCTTTCTCATCTCAATTATGCTCGTTTTCTGACCTCAGCCCACCGTCCTACTGTTCATCTAGCTTGATCTCTTTTTTTCCCTGCCATATCTGTATCTTTGTTGTTCCCCATCTTTATCCTTCTCTCTCCTCCTCCTCCTCCTGTGCTGCCCTTGGCTCTGCCAGCATCTGCATCCTACACAGCATATAAATCACCTTTACCATCGAGAGTCCCCCCTCCCTCCTCCCTCAGGCCTCTCTATCAGATGACAGTGAAGGAGGGGCTCATGATGTCATGGGACGCTGCTGCTGTATGACACAACTGGGCAAACCTCACAACATCCTGTTTGACCTTTTTTTCTTGTTACCTTTTATGATAAACGTATCATCGCTCTGTCCGTTGTAGGGACGCTGTCATGCTAAGGCAATGACATCGGCGAGTCATCCTTTTTCACTCCCTCTGATATCCTCCAAATACAAAAGTCTGTGAGGAACTTTAAATGGCTTTAAGTTGATCTAAAATTACAACAGGAGCAGCACAACGGTGGTTGCTGTTGCCTCAAAGAAACAACATCCGGCTGTGTATAAATACTCCTGTCTTCGTCTCAGTCATTGTTGCAGTGCCTGTTATCCTTTCATTTGTGCTTTCACTCCGTGTTTTCATTAGCTCTTTTGGATTTTGTGCTTCACGGTGTGGACTTTGTTTTGGGCTTGCATGCATCTCCGTGAATAAATCGCTCATCTTTGGTAATTCAATCTGTGGAGAACCCCGATATCACCGCAATCCCCAAACAACCTTTGAGAAACTGTTTTTCTTCATGGTGTAGGTTTGGGTCTGTCCTGTTGCCATGGCTCTGCAGTATTTATCAGTGCTCCTCTCCAAACCGACGTGCATGTGTGAGCTATGACACCTCTGCGTAGGTAGTGTTTTGCCGACATATCGGAGATGTGTCCAGCTGAAAAAGGCAGTTAATTAGTTAATGTAGTTGCTGCGCAGGCGGGCTGGTGACACCAGTTCACAGCACCTTGGAGAGGAGTTAAGTGATGCAATCGATCGGGCCAACTGGCATCTGTGCTGTGTGGAGAGGACACCTTCTGTATGCATGGAAACACAGAGGCAGCATCTCTCCCTCAGGACAGAAACAAAGCCCGGATGAACAGGAAGCACTTTAATGGGACAGAGACATAGAACGCTGCAGCTGCACAGGATTAGGAAGGATTAAAATGTTCACAATGAAATATTATTATTATTATTATTAAGATTGGTATTTTTGTCATGGAACAGAGAAGACTGAAAAGCTAAAATGTTTTTTTATCTTCTGAGTAAGACCTCGCACTGACACAGAGACATAAATAGCAGAGTGTGCTCGTGTCCATGATGCCTCAAAGTATTCGATTAGCACATGACTCAAGGTTGATTGCCTTTTTATTTTGATCTCATAAATTTAGGATCTAAAAATGCCGCATTGGAGTTTATCTTGTCTGCACACTGGCTGTGAGCTTTACAGAAGTTCACACATTGGCACATGTGTCAGTGAAGACTGAGTTTAGAAACTGCTTGTACACCAACAGGAAGGGCAGATCTATTCTGTTCTAGTCTTTGTCTTTAATCCCACCATTAAAGTCAAGCTCGCTGTCATTTAGTACTGCTGAGGTTAGAGGTACACAGATCATTTGTGCTATTGATTAATTCCTGTTATTAATATTTACAAAAGACAACATGTCAAAGAAAAAGAAGAAAACTTTGAAATGTATCTTCAGTTTAGCAGAATGAGCCAATGTGAGGTTGTCAGAGATTTACAGTTAACAAACAGTCAGGTGAGTAAACAACACTTGTCAGTGTCACAGGGTCAGCTTCCTGTTTCTACAGAAAACTGTCTGGTGAAATATGTATAACATAACTTTTGAAGCATAAGCAAATAAAACAATAAAAACTCCCTAACAGAGGTCTTCACTGCTTTTTATTAAACATGTTAAAGTGATCAGTGGGAAGTTGGCTGCATGACACATCACTTGCCGTCGGTGCTGAAAGGCAACATCTCACAGATTCTGAAGCTGCAGGTTTTGTCACTCTCCAACCAAAATTCAATGAAGCACCAACAAAAGAAGATCCAAACTACGCTTCATATTTGATAGATATCGTCATTAATTCCCTCTTACTTTTGCCGTTTTGCTTCCACCACAATAAAAATCACACTTCCTGCACAGCTCGTTGTCTCTCTCAGTGTACTTCAAGAACAGTTTCCCATCTCAAATCCGTTTTCTACATTATTTGCTTGCTTTTCGCACTATAGTGCCTTGGGCCGCTGGGTTTTTTTTTTTGGGTTTTTTTTGTTGGTTTTTTTTTGGGGGGGGAGGCTTGAATGATCCAGTACTTTTTACTACATCGTTCTAAACGTTTTTGTGCTTTGCTGCTTTTTTTCTGTATGCTATGTTTAGTTTTACTTTGGAATTTCATATTCTTTGCAAATTAGCTGACATACATATTAAATATAACCCTTAAGTACATATAAGATAAGATAAGATAAGACTTTATTGATCCCACAACGGGGACATTTTTGCGTCACCTCAGCTCAGGTACAGATATCAGAAGGAAATACAAAAATACAAATAAGTAAAATCAATGAAAAAAAGTAAGATAATACACTATATACAATGGTTGCATACACAGTATGTGATTATGGATATAGTGGAAGACATAGACTCTATAGCTTGATATAGCTATTGTACCACTACTATTCCTGTTTATAGACATGTACACACACACATGTACACACTAAATATACATATGTATACATATACATACATATATACCTGCACATGTCCATACACATGGAAGGTCCATTATGCATGAATTGGTGACCGTGGATGTTCACAGTGTCCAGTGACTTATGACATCGTGATTGAGGAGTTATAGAGTCTAACTGCTGTTGGGATGAATGATCTGCGAAAGCGCTCCTTCCTGCAGCGAGGGTGTTTCAGTCTCTGACTAAAGGAGCTCAGCCCACTCACATACTCATGCAGTGGGTGATGTGGGTTGTTCATGATGGATGTCAGCTTTACTAACATCCTCCCCTCACCAACCACCTCCACAGACTCCAGGGGACATTCCTGCACGGAGCTAGACCTCCGCACCAGTTTGTCAATCCTGCTCCTGTCCCTGTCCGTGCATCCACTCCCCCAGCAGGCCACTGCATAGAAAAGGGCAGATGCTACCACAGTGTCATAGAATGTCCTTAACAGAGTCCTGCAGACTCCGAAGGACTTCAGTCTCCTCAGCAGGTGGAGTCGACTCTGGCCCTTCTTATACAGGACGTCTGTATTTGTAGTCCAGTCCAGTTTATTGTTGAGGTGAACACCCAGGTACTTATAAGAGTCCACTATCTCAATGTCTTTCCCTTGGATGTTCACCGGTGTTGTAGGGGGTGACTTCCTCCTGAAGTCTATGATCATCTCCTTTGTCTTGCCGGTGCTGATTTGGAGTACGTTGGTCTCACACCAGCCAACAAAGTCACTGATGACCCCCCTGTATTCCTGATCATTCCCGTCTGATACGCATCCAATGACAGCTGTATCATCTGAGAACTTCTGTATATGGCAATCGTCCGAATTACAACAGAAGTCTGAAGTGTAAAGGCTGAACAGGAAAGGTGAGAGAACCGTGCCCTGTGGTGCCCCCAAGCTGCAGATTACCACCTCGGACACACAGTCATGGAGCCTCACATACTGTGGTCTGTTGGTAAGGTAGTCGATGGTCCATGCAGTCAGCTGTTTGCCTACTCCGGCTCCCTCCAGCTTCCCTCTCAATATATATATTTTTTGTGGCTTTGGTCCAAATAAATGTCAAACAGAAGTTATGATACCCATTCTTTCTATTATATAATGGTATATACTGTGTTCCAAATCACTTGGCATGTCTTGTTCTTCGTGATCCAACAAAGTAAGATAAGAGGCATTACCTCAGTGCTTATAGAAGTCTTACCAGTGTTCCTCTAGCAGACCAAGATCAACATTTTTTCAAATACCATTTGAGTTAAATTATAAATGGTCATCAGAAGGAGAGTAGTGGGAACTGACAACCTCTGTGCAAACCTCCAGATGTGCTCATGCAGCATTAGCATACCAGGAAGAAACCTGAAGCTAGCACTGTGAAACAAACAGTTTGAGTTTTGAACAGAAATTCAGAACCCTCTGTGGCTCCAAAATATTAAAATACACTATTTTCTTTTACTTCCAGTGAGCCAAATATGGTCTTTAGGCAGTTTTTTTTATCCACTAGACAATGAAGGACAAGTTTTAAGCTGGACTGCATCATTATATCAGCTAGTCTCTGATTTAATGCAGGGCTCTGCTCCACCACAGATGTTACCTGAAGGAGCAGACACTACCTACCATCTACTATAGCCTAAGAGTCACTGACTAACATAAACTGCCTGACTCCAGGAGTGGAGATGATGGCAGTGACAATGTGAAAGATGAAGCTTGTTTGTCATGTAGGTTTAAAGGCTCAATAAAAAGTTACCTGTCCCATTATCACACAGTGTCCTCTGATTGCACAGCCACGGAGCTGCTGAGTGGACTCATGACTTTAACTCTCTGTTGTCTTCTTCTACGCTGAGCTCTGATGGCACCTCTTAGACTCATATGGCAGAGTCATGGGAGAACTGACTGAGAGATAACCTTATGTAAATATTTCTCAAGCTGGTTTTTGTTTTTTCTCATTTGTCCCATTAATGTAGCTGCTGTGACATGTCATTGGCACTCAATATATAGTTATTACTGTGACATAAAATAAAAGTTGCCTTTCTGTAACTTTGCAGAGCAAAAACAATGATAATTTATAATACAGAAATAATAAAACTCATAAAAACTGTGCAATCTATCCAAGCTGTTTTTTATTCTGAAAACAAATTCTAAATTACCCATCAGGTACATCCCTTGCCATATTAGGATAACATTTTGTAGCATCAATCACTTAGTGCTGACAATGCTTTCACACCCACACTAGATGAATGGCTCCACAGACAAATGGCTGATCAAAGCAGCAAGAAAACTTCCATCTGGAGGCTTAGGTAGTTAGATGACCTCCTTTGGTTCCTTCCTCACTCCCTCCTCCTCTCGGTGCTGACTCATAAGCGGTCACCAGAGCCAAATCGCCAGGTAATAACAGCACAAGCTGGAGTAAGAAGCCTCGGCTACAGAGGCAGTGATGGGACTGGAGAAAGAAAGAGCTCTGACAATGCAGGAAATTAAAAAGCACAAAGGGGAGGACGTTAAATCATTATATATA
>NW_005187881.1:122505-130450 GCF_000239375.1 Pundamilia nyererei
TTAATGTAAATGCATTTATCAGACTGTCCTTCCAAGCCCTTATTATTTTCAGGATATGATCTAAACTCGGTGTCATTATCTGTTCACTTTGAGCTCCTTGTGCAGGCTGTGAAACTTCTGCCACAGTATGTCGAAAAGCACTCAACCAAAAATTCAAGAGCTGCAAGAAATCTTGTTGCATCACTCCTTTGGGTTGGGGGTTGTAGGTCATCTGACTTCATATTTCAATATGGAAATCGTTATGGAGTGAAGGAGGACATGCATGGTGTGACAGATGGGGATTCTGGCTTGGAACAGTGTCCTGTGACGCCCAGAGATCAGTCGTTGGGATCTACAGCTTCAGCAACAGCTACATCTAATTCTGAATGGCTGAAATGCTCAGGTTCCCTTTGATACGTTTCAGGTCTGTGATTGTATCCACAATGAACCAGAGCCATAAACTCTGTCAAACACAGTTAACGATAAGCTCAAACTTCTGTTGAATTTTTATAACTTCAACTGTGTTTATCTTCAAGTTAGACACAAGTGTGTTAATTTCAGCAGTTCTGTTGCACTGAGATCTGATCATGTATCCAGAAGAAAGCTGCTGTAAACCTGAGTGAGTCTGAGCATGAACAGCTTTTAACATATTTGCAATATTGCATGCTTAAACTTAATTTTTAGACCGACTCTCCATTTAATTGGATCTTTTATTAACAATCATTAACATGCACAGAATGCAGTCATTATTCACGCCCACAACTTACAACTTACCCCCTCTTTCCTCTAATAAAATTTCTTTAACATTTCATGAGCTTATGTATAACCCAAAGTGACTAAAGACAGAGAAGAGAGAGGCACAGATTATAGGAGTTAAGAGTAATATGAGGCAGTCAGAGCTCTGTGGGAGCTGTAGCCCTTAGCTGTGCTTCATACAGAGAATATAATATTTAGAGCCAGCTCTCTCAGAATCTAACAGCAGATTATAAACTGCCTTTAACCCCTTAGCAGTCCTACAAATTTACAATTAGTCCCCTAAACCATCCAATGTACCGTGGGCGGTACGTCCGACTGCTAACAGGTTAAACCTCACAGGATACCATCAGCTTTGATTATAGCGCCAACCTTTTTTCTGAATTCAAGCTAAAACTAACCAGTAGCTATTAAACTATCAGTCCTTTTAATATTCAAATACCCGCCAGGCCAGAATCCACACTCTCTTCTTACTTGAAGCAAGTATGTAATTGCATTGTACATCACCAGTGAAAGCCAGGCAATCAGAGGAACCATGAAACGGGCCTCAGTTTCATTGTAATTCCGTTCTGATGGCTGCAGCTTGTTTTTCATTACTCTTGCAGGCCAGATGCCCACTAATTACAAAACTGACTCAGTTCGAGGTCCCCATCTGACTGTAATATTCTGCTGCAATACTCTACATTTCAGTATATTTGGGATTCAGTGTATATATTTTGTGAAATTAGAATTTCAGGATTTTCTTCTGTGGGTAAAAATAAACTTTTACTAGTAAATTAACACATCGGTGCAGCTGACCCGATGTGCTGTCCTCCGTGGTTTGGAAAATACAAAAATACAGACTTTTCCTCTGATAATTTTATTTTGATTTCTGGGTTGTGGGTTATAGTTGTTATAGTCGTTCCAGGTCTCATCACCAGTGTTGAATTTCCTTACCTGGATGACTGAGCATGCTTTCTGATGCTGCGCTTGGCTGGGTTTGCAACATCTGACACAGTTACAGTCTTCTGTTTCCACTAAACAGTGCTTGGATGGCTGTCAGCTGCTCGTCTGTTTGAACTTGAAGTCCCACAGGACCTTAGCCTTGTTATTCTCCACCATCTTCAGACATTCTCCCATTGGGAAATGGAGACTGGTAATCTTACACCTCTATCCCAGCAGTCTGATTGTGCCTCTCAGTGTATGCTGTCCTAACTTTCATCTTGCATCCTGCTACTATGCGCTCTCATGGCATCTTTGCACAACTTGGTTCGAGCTACAGTAGATTCCTGCCTCTGTGAAGCTGATGCTTAAGAACTGATCTTGCCTAGCCATGATCAAAGCCTCCGTGCTATCCTTTTCTAGCCACTGAGACCAAACGGCTGACATCAAGAAATCCCACATCTGCTGATGGTATATCCCATGAGGGGCTAAGTCTCCCATGATATTTCCTCCACCTGTTCTTTATCACCATCTATCTTTAGCTGTTGGCGGCACCCTTAAATCAGCACATCTCCAGGAGGAGGGCAGTCTTCCTGATCTACTCATGGATGCTCCTTGTTTCATCCTGGGTCATGCCGTTGACACTCACTAATCCTCATTCTCCCTCTGCTGTTCATGAGCCCCGGGGTGTTGGACTCGTTTTTTGCATTCTGTTGTGACTATCTCCTGATGTGGCCAGCTTATTATACCAGCTGGATATCTGACGCTGGCAGGTATATGTGCTCGTCTTATTCTCTCCCTGTGTGTTTCCAGAAATACCGTGACAGTACAGGATCCAAACTGTGATGCTGTAGCGGAAGTTATGAGTAGCACTCTCTTAACATCTGTAAGCATCTCTTCAGATGGGACTTTGTTAGTAAAAGCAGAGGAGTCATATTCTTTGGCTGCGATCTTCATGTTCACCTCAGCTAATTTAAGCTCATACTTTTTTCATGAGGGCTTGGGCTTCATTAGCTGCAGATGTACCTCCAACAGCTGAATCTACAGACAGGAAAACACTGGAGGATTATAATAATATTTTTGATAAAGCATTTAATATCAATCTAAAGGTGGGAAATGAGGAAAAAATATGGGACTATAATCTGTGTGTTAAAAAGTTGAAATATCTCTGCCATTTTCAATACTTAATATGCTTCAATACAATATTGTAAGCCGTGAAAAATACATTTTTAGTGACTTAACTGACCTAAACACATATTTCATTGCAACAATCTTTAAAATAGCAGAAAAGAGTTGTAGTATCATAGCCAAAACAGTTTTTTTCAAAAGCTCAAGAGAGGAGAAGAGGAGATGGCCAGAGACATGAATGATGGCTGGGAAAGACATTCTGCAGGGATGGGGACTCCAAAAGATTTATTCACACAAAAAGGCAAAAATAAAGGTGGCAGAGTAAGGAAAAGGGGAACATATGAGGAGATGATGATAGAAGGAGAGAACAGAAAGAAGAGCAAACTTTAAAAAAAAAAATGTCTGAAGGCCCTGGACAAAGGGGGATAACAGCTCCAGAGAGGCTGACCCTTTTAACATCCATATCATCTGTGCTGCTGCAGAGAAAGAGAGAGACAGAGTCCCAGACTTGGTCATCAAGCATGTATTGACAGTACTGCAGCACCGCACACACACAATATAACAGCAATTATAACAGCCATAGAGCTCTGAGGCTGACTGGAGGGAGAAACGAGCACCTTCTACTAGCAGTGGTAGATGAGGAGAGCCCCCAAAAGGTCATTTTGTTTTTATATTTGTAGAATTGCACAGAGGTTTTCAGCTCTTTCAGTGTAGAGATTCTTATCCAGGTATCTGTTTGCTCCCAATTCACCCTGCAGCTGCACAGATAGCCCAAACATACAGTCACAAAGTGCTATTCTGAACGCCAAGAACAAGAACTACTAACTGATGGTATGGTCACCACAGAATCCTGATCTCAGCTTCCAGACAGCCTCTTTTTAACAACAATATTTTATTTCTTGTGGATCCAGATGAAAAATGTCTTGTTCATAGCTAAAAGACAGACACATTCTCCTCCTCTTTTTTCACATTGTAAAGGAAAAACAAAAATGACAATGTCCAGTAAAAAGTTCCCAGGCCTCTGCACAATAATACAGAAACATGCTTGTCCAGAGCTTTCCTCCTCCATTAGAGGCATAAGGTGCCTTATGCCTGACATACCTGACATAAGGTGAGGAAGGACAACGCAAAGGACCATCATAAGAATTAAAGTCACACTGCTTCATATGACACGTTCAACTGAGCAAAGTTTTCAAGTCACAAAGAGTGAAAACCTTAAATTATCCTGGACACATAATCTATCTGAGAGAAAAACTAACCACAGGATCCCAGTTTGTCAACCAGGAGTGGATACCCTCAGGAGAGTGGAGGTCATCCACATCCAATACATTCAGTTCAATGCAATTCAAATCATTTATTATTTGCGTGTATTTATTTAACTAGTTTTTCAGCATTACTCTGAGACAGGATTCTCTCTCATTTTAGAACAGAGGGAAGAAAGCAGTCCTACATATTTGTTTAATATGGCCATTAAAGGACATATCCTGGTCAAAAACGACTGTAAGATTCTTCACAGTGTTCCTGGAAGCCAAGGTAATGTCATCCAGAGTAAGAATCGGGTTAGATACCATATTTCTAAGATTTTTAGGGCCGAGTACAATAACTTCAGTTTGATCTTAGAAGCAGAAAATTAGAGGTCACCCAGGTCTTTATTTCTTTAAGCCTTTCTGCAGTTTAACAAATAGGTGTGTATTATTGGGCTTCATGGATAGATAAAGCTGAGTATCATCTGCAATTCAGTCAAATCTATATACTGCCTAGGAGAACCATGTCTAATGTTCCCTTAACCATCCATTAACTAGCACTGGCATAGAATCTACAATTAAGCAGGCTGACCTCTTCAAAATCAGTTTGTCTGCTCATCTCTTCTTTCCACATCATCCAAATCAAACATTACAACCAGTGTCACAAAGTCCTGCTTTCTTCAGACCTGGCAGTCCCCCAGCTATCCAACAACTCTCCCTTTAGTGCCTTCCTGCTTAGGCCATGACCCAGCCATTCGCATGATCACAACAGCTGTTTTTCATGTCCCCATTAGTTCAGCAATATACATTTAGCCATTAGTCTTCCCGTGTAGTGAGAGGGCCTTTTCTGTTTCAGGTATTTGTCTCAGCTTTTGACCTTTTGGTGCTATTGCTTATTAAGACCGACCCTTTATCAACCTCATACTTGTCACTAGACCAAGTAAAGACGATTTATCCTACTCTGCCTGTCTTGTAGTCCAAACTCTGTGCTCTTTTGAGAGGAGAGGCTCCAGCCAGGACTTTATTTCCACTGAACTGTGTCTTCTTTGTCTCAAAGGCTAAACACATTAGTCATGTAATGTAGCTGTTGTTGTTTCATTTACAAAGATAGACAAGATGTGCTGTAGACAAGCTAGAGGGGTGTAGAAACACCAGTCCAGGAAGAGAATGTGTTACACTGCTGAACTCATGCGGTGCAGTCTTAACTAGGGATGGGTATCGAAACCCGGTTCTTGTTGAGAACCGGTTCCCACCGTTTCAATTCCTTGGAATTGTTTGGCATTTTTGCAAACAATTCCCTTATCGATTCCAGTCGCCCCGAATGACGTGACCACGTTGCGGAGCTTCATTTACCTGGCAGGAAACATGGCGGCTCAAACACTCAAAAGTTTGGTTATACTTTACGAGAACGGATGACAACAGGGCAACTTGCAATACTTGCAAAGTAGATATTTCATTTAAGGGAGGAAAAACTACAAATATGCAAAAAGCAGTTGCTCACAAAACACACGATAACCTTAAATGAATGTCATGTTTTTAATTCCTCTCTGGACTCGCGAATCTCAACCCAACAGCAGCGCTAACGTTTGCACGTCCTCTCCCGTTAATGTGGCAGGTAAATAATCAACTAACAGTGCATATTATGTTAGCGCGATCTGCCTTGTAGGGCTTTGGAGTTGATGTCACGCCGCAGTGCATTGTGGGTTGGGTACAACATTTGGCTGTTTTTAAGCCTCCATGTTGTGAGTACGTTGACCATATATGACGATTCACGATTGATGCCAGCTCTGCGTTACCATGTAAATAGTTTGCATTTAATGTGTATATACTTGTACATGTGAACAGATCTTGAATTTTTTTAAAAAACATACTTTTCTTTTCTGTTTTATTGAAACCACTTTACAGAAAGTACAATTATTTACAATGAACTGTACATGCAACAGAGCAGTTTTATGAATATTCAACAAGAGCAAGTTTCATTTGGCCCTGGTTTGACAACCACACTGGGGCACATATTCACCAAAACACAGCACACCTTAACAAGCTTATCAAGCAGTGTTGTGTCTGTCAGATCTTCATCCATTACTTCTGCACGGGGCACACCTTCAGACTCTGCAGCTGCATAACGAAAGCCTGTGAAACAAAATTAGTGCATACACATAAGGTAAATGTACACCAGTATTACAGGTGCGTGATTCATCTGAAAGTTATGTGCAGATTAGCGTACAATGAGCGCAATTTTGTATGTTTTTTTTTTTGGGGGGGGGTTACCTCTGATGAGTGTTCTTTTTCGCTTTCGTTGCATTCGCCTTGCGTGCCGGTCCGAGTTTGACACAGGTATGTCGTCGTGCCCCATGTGCAGCGTTGGAGCCCAGTCTGGATTTGTTGCATCCACTTCATATGCTGGTTTGCCTGCAATAATGCCAAATAATAAGCTACTCCGTCAACATGATGTGGTTCTGCAGCATCACACATTAGGATGTTTTATCTAATTATCTATGCATTAAAAAATAACACTAAAAGCCTATTAAGAGAGATATAACTTTATTTAGAACTCACCGGAAAGAAAATGCTGCGAGCAAACCAACAAAAAATTGGGGATGGCAGCGAACTCAATATTCGCTCGTCTGACCGCTGCAATCCAAGCCTGACGTCTTCGTTTAGTAATATCGGATACATGATACTCGCTGCAGTGTACCGGTAGCGTCTTTTTTCAGGCCAGGATAGACGAATGTCACCGAGCAGTGACTAAGTTTGTGGTAAAAGGTTTGCACCCATTTGCCACAGCAGATACCCCCGATTTTCGGTAAGTGAATGTGTTTAATTGTAGGCAGGGACATTACTGGATATTCTTGTGTAATTGCTACAGAATAATTTATGGTATACTTTGCTATTGCTACAGAAGAATATTTATTTTATCATTTTACATTTACAATTTTTTTTCCTGGGGACCCTGTGACACCTCATTGAAGAGCCGTAGGCTGTGGATCTCTTAAGATCTCATTGTTGGGTTTGTAAGGCCATGTTACTCCTAAATTTCTATCTTGTTCAAAGAGAAGATATAAAACAAAGTTCTAAGCTAATGACCTTAGTGTTCTCCTTCTTTTTAAAAATCGATAAGAGAATAGATAAAGAATCGAATCGTTAAACAGAATCGAAAATGGAATACCCATCCCTAGTCTTAACCTTAATGTTATATGTCATGCTGCTAACACGCAGTATGGACTTTGACACAGAAACCAATACGTACAGGTCCAGAGGTGCATGTCAGATCCCCCCAGTGCTGTGTTTGCATCTCTTCCTTTTTACTGTTCAGTCTTTCTCCACTACTCCTCTTTCGCTTCACTGTTCCGCTTTGAATCAACTTCTCGCTCATTCCCCAACCTCATTCTGTCACTTGCCCCGCCCGCCTGGACGAGCCCGACATATACATCAAAGCCACACTATAAAGATGCTGCCCAGCCAGCATGGAGGAGCTATTGGCAGAACTATAATAGAGACAATGATTTATGGTCCGCATCAAGTATGCAATTGTGTGTTCACATGTGTGGGCATGCTTTTGAGAAATGGCACTGCCTAATCTAATGGACTTTCCTAATTTAGCTCAGAGATGAAGCAGCAAGTAACAGAGATTTTGAAGACGAGTGTAGTAGAGAATAGTGAGTGGGAGATACGAGGTGGAATCTCTGGACTATTTTATCAGCATGGCTTTTAAGGAAAACAAATGTGGGAACTCATCTAAGAGGTACAAACAAAAACAGGAGGGTTGGGGGTCATGAGGTTGCACTGAACAGGTTAAGTTATTAATCTACTGAGATTTTCTACACAGCAAATCCAGCATGTCCATATTAACACTGTCGGATTTGATTTCAACACTATTAAAGTGTCTATATGGGTCCACACCAGAGAGTGTTAATTTA
>NW_005187881.1:131746-140260 GCF_000239375.1 Pundamilia nyererei
TGACTCTGCTTAGAGTAAAATTAACTCTACTTTTGCAAGAAGACTATTAACACCAAAACATTTAACACTTTTGAATTTGCTGTGTACTCACATAATGTACAAAAAAGAGCAAATGCCAAAATAAAGTCTTCCATGTGAGCCACAACCTGGTAGTTGCCAGACTTGGCCCAATAACTTTATCTGACCTTCTGAAGAGGAAGAACAATGGTGCATACAGATGACCATTGTTTGTCAAGTCACACCTTGATCCAGGCTCAAGGTGTGACTTCTGTTATTTACCCTCTGCCATGACTTCTTCATGGGTTCAGATTATGATCACCTGAACACAAACACAGAAGCAACCATGTGACATGATCACAAGATTCAGATTTGTTTTTAACCATAATGAAAACTGCAGTTACTGCAAAGAATATGTGAGCTGTTTTATTTACATACATATAATTTATTTTTCCCAGAAGCTATAGGAAACCATGTACGGATGGGAGGCATTAAATCTATGTACATATGCTTTGAAGGATGCACAGTACTGTTTGTTTTTATGTCGTATTGCTGTTTTTTAGTTTTTTTTTAAAATACTGATCATTTTGAGTCATACAATAGTTGCAAAGCACTACAATGGATGAAAAGATGATGCAGTATCAGTGAGAGAGAGGGAGAAAAACCGGTCCCTGGTCAGTCCATCTTATACTTGTTCTATGGTTCATTATAATATGTGGCTCATATGTTCCACTAGATTTTGTTTATTGTCTGTATCGTACAGCACGCTTTGCTGCAAACCTAATTTCAAGGACAATAAAGTCTCAAACTAGATTTGGTAGAGGCAGCAGGAGAGGTGAGGTGCAGAAGGTGAACTGTTGAATAATGGAAGAACTCAGGAGGCGAGTGACGGATGAAGTGATGGACAGAAAGAGATAAAGGTTAGACAAAGAGCACAAGCTGAAAAGGAGAATGTTCTGTTTCATGAAATGCTGGCAACTTAGCAAAATATACTGAAATACAAAGAGCAAATGGAAAAATGATTCCCCTGCAGGAGAATATCAGGAAGACTAGAATAGAATAGAATAGTTTTTTATTGTCACTGTTACAAGAACAATGACAGGCAGTTTGGCATTTCTCCATGTGTGTGAAGTACACAATACTGTAAGTATTTACACAATAACAGACAAATTTACTTTTACACATGAAAGATATGTACAAGTTATACATACACCTGCAATCATACACGCATATACTTACATATATGTATATAAACACGTATGCATATTCGGCCCCCTTGAACTTTCCCACATTTTGTCACATTACAGCCACAAACATGAATCAATTTTATTGGAATTCCACGTGAAAGACCAATACAAAGTGGTGCACACGTGAGAAGTAGAACAAAAATCATACATGATTCCGAACATTTTTTACAAATAAATAACTGAAAAGTGGGGTGTGCGTAATTATTCAGCCCCCTTTGGTCTGAGTGCAGTCAGTTGCCCATATACATTGACTGATGAGTGCTAATGACTAAATAGAGTGCACCTGTGTGTAATCTAATGTCAGTACAAATACAGCTGCTCTGTGACGGCCTCAGAGGTTGTCTAAGAGAATATTGGGAGCAACAACACCATGAAGTCCAAAGAACACACCAGACAGGTCAGGGATAAAGTTATTGAGAAATTTAAAGCAGGCTTAGGCTACAAAAAGATTTCCCAAGCCTTGAACATCCCACGGAGCACTGTTCAAGCAATCATTCAGAAATGGAAGGAGTATGGCACAACTGTAAACCTACCAAGACAAGGCCGTCCACCTAAACTCACAGGCCGAACAAGGAGAGCGCTGATCGGAAATGCAGCCAAGAGGCCCATGGACGGGCTGCAGAGATCTACAGCTCAGGTGGGGGAATCTGAACAGTCATTTTAAGATTAGCTAGTAAATAACAATTACCTAATGTGGTTCATGAGACTAAAGTCATCTCGCTTTGGTAATGTAAACATAATATGGCCAAGTTATTATTTCAATCAGTATTAGTTATTACAGCAGTGAATGATCTCTGTTTCAAATACTGAGCTTCAGTAAAGATTCACGCTGCATTTATTTATATTTCCTGTCACCTTAAATCTTCATTCAACGACAGTTTTCTTTGACACTGTATATATAAATGTATTATATATAAGAGACAAATATTGTTCTTTCAATATGTTGGCATTACTAAATTTCTCTCAGTGCTTACTTTAAATATCCATGAAATCATCACATTCTCTGTAAGATTAAGGTCAACTATTGAACAGCGTATATTTTAAAGTAAAGGCTTTAAAACCAAGTTAGTACAAACGTCACTAATGTCACATAACTCTGCCGACATGTGGCCAGCAGTAATGTTTTAATGTTCTTCATTGTTAAACATTTGCACATAAATAAGTGACCTAATATTCAGTACTTACTTTTAAAAGTTTACTCTTCGAGCACCCCCCTTCCGCCGTTTTTTTCCGGCAAAATTATCCACACCCACCGCCGCGCTATGCATTCTGGGATATGTTGGGCCACGAAGTCTACACCACCACATCCGTAAAATTCAGGGAAATGAAGGACTCATTTGAGCACCACATTTTGAGCAGCCTTTGAATTGGAACAGCCTTCGTCGCGTCGCTGTGACGTAATCGGCCTTAAAATGCGGCCTTTAAGGCTGCAGACCCTGAATTGGGATACAGCCAATGATGAACCCAGAAAAAGCAGACAGCACTACCTTTGTCCAGTCAGTGGGCTGTCAGCCCAACACCTCTGAACAGACCATCCTGGTCACCACAGGATCAACTATAATGAGTTTGTTGAGCTGCTAACAATGGAGGATAGGCACCAACGTGTTCTGCTCTGTTATACATGATCCTTTCAAACAGCAGTGCTGTGCACTCAGTCCAATCAGTGGGGCTTCTTATGCTGCATTTAAATTTAAAAAGGGACAGTAAGACAACTTCAGCTGGTTATCTTGTTAAAAACCCAGTGTTGGATCGATTCAACATCCACACAACAGTTTGACTTTCTTACAAAATTTAATGGACTTAACTTAAAGTTGTATTTCTGGATTTTCAGACGGAGAAGCTTTTTAGTTTCTGAGGCATCACTTTATGTGCCCTCTATTGTCCAATGATGGGATAACAGAGCTTTGAGACAAATGCTATATTTTCATATAAATATGCAAAACACAAGATGTATAAACAGGCTGGCTACAAATATTACTAGTCTGGTGCTCGTCTGTTGGGATGCTAGCATGCTAAATATTGTATTATTTCCATAAACAACATAAATGTTTTATCATCTGCAAATATTTTTGAAATCTTTCAAAAACTTGTTTAAAACTAAAAATTATATTTTATTTATGAGCCAAATAACAACTGTTGACATTTTTACACCCAAATCTGAGGCGTCAGAAAAAACATAACATTCAACAGATAAAACAAATATTTTTTGTTCATTGATGAAAATTGAAAAACTGTAATTTAGCATCTTAATCAAAAATAATAATAATAATGCGCTTGACTATTTTTCAGCTTTTTTGGAAAACAGTAAATGTGGAAATTCATGGATAAAAAAATACTTAATTTTTATTAAGGAACTTGCACATACTGGTAGATCAACAATTACAGAAACATAAAACCACATTTTGATAATTACCAGTTCTGTTAATTTGGGGTAGCTGGGATCTAAATCTTCCTTTGAGTGGTGGTCTAATAAATTTGTTAAGCACTGTAGATGTTTAATATCACCAAAATTATCTGATTAACTGTTTTAAATTCAATTTTTTCCTGAAGTCACTGTCAGCTCTTTCTAAAGAGGGCAGAAAAAATGTAAATATGCATCATAAAAAAAGTCTTTTGCATTCACCAGTTTCTGTCTCAGCTGTAAATTGACATTACGGGATTTTAAAATAAAAGTTCCACTTTTTCTACACATTCTCACTTTTTTTGCAAGCTCTCACATTTTACAACATATTTACCTTCACAGTTTTATTTTTCATGTTCATTTTAAATGTTATGTTTATTTTAAATATCTTAGAATTTAATAGCTGCTTAACAGTCTGCTTGGTGAACATGAACTAAATACAATCTTAGCATCTTCAAGTAATAAAGACATATGTAGGCAAGAAGCCTGGGACCCATTTTAGACCCTTGGCAAACTGTGTGATAATCTGTTCACCGAGGATTCCTAAACACCCATAGATATCCACACATGCATGTCCAAGTAATTGGGTAAAAAGGAACATAACATAATAACGGGCACGTACACAAACATACACACAGGAATATATCTGTGTGTACACAAATAGTTCAGAGATACCAATAAGTAATCCACACATGTACCGAATGGGCATAAAACTCCCAACTTTTCAAACACACACACTTTTCTCACACTCCACCACCCACAGTGTTTAGTCTCTGTGCTGCCTCGGCTCACATAAATTTTTAAAGGAATGCTTTTATTACGCTTTGGTTTTATTTCTGAGTAATGCCCCCGTGCGTCTCTGAGCAACTATTCCAGCAGGGGAGTTTATGACCATGCATGATATTTGCTGAATGCAATTACATTCCAGCACGGTTGTTGGTTTGCATCTGAAGGTGCAGCGATGATGCAGAGATATGACAGGGAGGACTGTGTCCCGCAGTCTAATGTTGTCTTAATATTCACACTGCATTGTGTACTGGAGGTGTGTTTCCTCTCATCACTGAACAGAAGAATGGCTGCAAAAGACTCTCGGGAGTGGATGGAATAGTAAATAACCCACACTTTAAAACATCAGTGAAATGAACTTTTGTCATTTCTTATTTTTGTAATTTTGACATCAACATCAGTGGTGATGCAGATATAAAGTGTGAACGCTGTTCTACGTTATGTCCAAGATGTTCACCTTGAAATAAAGGAGGACTCTTTGTTAATCTGACAGTAATCATGAACACACACAGTGTCCCCTTTTTGTTAAAGTCCCAGTGGTGATCTGGACACTTCTGAAGCAAAAAAGTAGGAAAAACTCAGGGGTAAGAGGCGCCACCTGAATAGCTGGAATCTGTATCGTGGGTTGTACTCACTAACCCTTACCTTATATTGTCTTAAAGATACACCACACAATTGTGACTGTTACAAATCGTATCCTGGGCATCACTCAGGTATGGAAAAATTACAAAAAAGTAGTAACTTTGAGTTTTTTTTGGTCTTCTTTGTGCCAGGATTTGGTAACCAGTTAAAGGACTGAAAGAAATCATACATCAAATGTAATTTGTTTATGACTGATAAAGAATTGTGTGTCAGAAAAAGAAAACCATCAATGATAAACAAAAGTGTTACTCTCAGTTTGAATACATCTATGTGTGTCTGAGTGGCGTCATTCACATCCAGCATGCCAGAAGTTTCCCAGCCTGGATCTAAACTCACACCAAAACACACTGCAACACAGCGCACACCACACAATGTTCAATTACTGCGCTCAGCATCCCCTGGAGTGCTGCATGATTGCTCCTTTAAGAGAACCTATTTGATACTGTACATTACACAGGGAGCCAAAGGACATCGGTCATAGCAGAGAGGAACACCAGGTAAACAGGATGCAGAGCGGTTATGGAGAAGGAGAGGTAAGAAGGTAATTTACTGCTTTCAGACTACTGTAGGACTCAGACTGCTGCATGACTGCACCAACAGGACACAGAGGCGTTTTGTTCAGGGTACAGTCAAACAAAGCTGGTGTTGTTGCCTGAACTCTGTGTTTGTGGAGCTGACGGTTTTTATTATAAAAAAGAAGCTAAAATCAACAATATATTTATCCTGCTAACAAATATTCTACATGCAGTCAAAGACTGATGCTGTTCTCTCAGCTTATACCTGCTTAAAAGGATCCACATCACATTTCTTTACACAGTAAATTACAAATTACAAACTATCGCACTAGTAAAATATAATAAGGTATCTTTCTCAATTTAATGAGGTTAAAAATAAAAGAGAGTCATAGATTAGAAAGTGAATACTTGATAAAGCTTCTTTCAGTCAAATTATTCATGTTTAGTATCACAAAGAAAGATTAAATACAATGTAAAAAAGAAAAAGTTGAGAAAACTTAAAATTTCAAGGCAACATGATGCAAGAGATTTTTGAGTTTTCTCAACTTGTGCCAACTGTAGTTGACTTAACTAATATTTTCATGTTCTGCCAACTTGGATCTACTTGTTCACCTAATTAGGATAATCCTGGAAGTCCAACAAAGAAATTCTGGTTTCAATGCCATGTATTTCTGCCTTCACCAAACAAAGATATTCCTGTTGAATTAACATACAATCATTCCCTCCAAGGCCATGTATTCCTAAATTCACCAAACACAGATATTCTTGTTGAATAATCATACAATTCTTACTCCAGTGAGTTGAAAATTTACCAATATTAATAAAGAAAAATGTATCCTGTTATCGTACTTGAAAAAACACTCAAACAGATATAGAATAAAACAAAGCACAACTGAATGGTATGTAAAAACGTATTTATTTTTTTCAACAGTGCTTTCAGTATATTTCAGAAGGTCATGGGCAGTGGGGTGAATTTCAGTAAAAAAGCAAACAAACAGAAAAAAACGTGTTGCCAGTTTCTTTAGGGTGCTTTGAGCACCCCAGCAGAGACATTAAAATTCCAGAGTCCAGAAAAAAAGAAAAGTGTCCAGCAGCTTAGTTCACACCCTGACTGTCTTGTAAAAGCTTAACTTAACTATTGCACACTAAATAGGGTAGTGCAACAAACAATTGCCTATGTACCCAGACATTGACATTTTACATGGGCTTGCTATGATGAACTACAGAAGTCAAAAGTTATTAGAAATGTTACCATCAATGAACAGCGAACTATCAGGTAAAATACCAGTTCCATGCTTCAGGTGGAGTGAAAAACACTATAACAAATCTTTTAAAATCCTACAAGACAATTTCACCATAGATTCTCAATAATACAGATTCATCTGACTAATATTTACATTTCAAATAATCACTTATCCACTTCACCTTCATATTGACCAACCAGGTCAAAATGAACCATTCTGTTTTGACTGGTCCTTCTTTTCTCCCTTCTTCCTTTCCTCCCTCTTTCCTTCACTTATTCCTAATTAATTTTAACAGTTCAAACACTAAATATGGAACTCTTTGTAACAGGTGAATGATTATATAGAGGGAAAGGGGTTGAACTACTGTTTTTTTTTTCATGACTCTACAATGCACTTGAACATGTTTAAGAACAAGTTAAACTCATGTCTGGCTTCCCCATTAACAGTCACAGCAAAAGCTTTGTTTTTAGAGACCTTATGCGCTGTGAGCATCGAGAGCCACCGAGTTCAAAAAAGATGCCCTGAATTGCTTCAAAGGTATAACTCATCTGCTTTGGATAATCAATGTTGAGGGCATACAGAAGGCCAAAGAGGTATGCCAAGGCACTAGAGAGGTCTGGAATGTTATGTAGCACGATGTCCCCTTCCAACACAACAGCATGTTCTCGCACAGAAGTATTGGCATCGTCATCTTGCAGGATGGTGAGGATGGCAACTGATGCACCGTTCAACACTGGATCCAAAATGTCAGTGTCCTGAAGAGAAGAAAAGTAAAATATGAATTATTGAACGCTAAGAAAAATTAAAGACAAAATACATTTCTAAAGATCTTAACTTTAACCTCTATACCATGATGCTCATTTGACTCATGGAGGTTTTAAAAAGAAAAAGCTTATTTTCCTTTAATTAACGGCACAATATCTTTCACCAACCAACCTTGTGATGAGTTTTGTACAAAAATATTTTCTGCTGTTGAACACCCACTAACAATGCCCAGGTGCTCCCTCAGCAGAAAAAAAAGCAGCGAGAGTTATGACAACTGCAATCCTCACCATAAAATTATCTGGACTACACTAAGGAAGTGGACATTTCCATTTTGGATTAAATCATCTTTTAAAAACATCTCATAGCAATTAGTTTTTCTTGCATTACTTTTTTGTACTTACTAAGCACTTCAGGAAAACCTGTGTTGCATCCTCTCTGAGGAAAATGGGCAGGCCTCTCAGTGCTGCTGTGTTTCGGTGGGACACAATGTCAGATGTCTAAAGAGTATTCAGTGGAAAACAAGCATTTAAATTAGTATAGTAACGTGGTGTACCTACACACGATGCAAAATCAGAACTCTTATAGTAATGAAAATAAAATACAGATCAGGCCCAGCAACATGTAAAACTTAAAAAAACAAAACACCATTTTAACGATTTTACTTTCTTTTTACAAATTAAATAAAATACCGCCAAATAAAAACAAAGTAATGACTGATGACATTCATTTCCATTGATGTGTTTTGGCTGAAGCCAACATTTTTTTCCTGTTATGACAAAGGTATACTCTCTTCTAAAAATGTCAGTTAAAGGAGCACTTACTTGTTCATCAAGTTTATCCAAGAGGTCTTCCATGTCCTCACCAAGAGCTCCCTTCTTAGACCGGTATAGTTTCAGCAGGCCAGGCACAAATTTGTC
>NW_005187881.1:141279-142121 GCF_000239375.1 Pundamilia nyererei
GCTTTGATCTGTAGTTTCCAAGTTTGTGCTTGATACTTGCTTTCCATCCCTCGTAGCCTGTGATGCTACCTGGCTCCTTCAGGCATGGATATTTGAGAACCAGTGCAGAAGCCACTGACTCAACCTCATCTTTCTCAGGGTAGGCTTTAATTTCAAAAACTGCCACTGCAATTTTATCCAAAATCTCCATCTTCATGTCTCTTGTCACTGCAAGGCCCTTCTTAGATTTTTCATATGTCACATTAGCCTTACACAATTTCAGTTCAACATCATGTGAAAACTTGGGAATAGAAAATGGAGAGGGCCACTCTGACACATGCCTTAAGTTCATCTGGATAGTATCGGTCCAGCTAGGCCTGAAATCATCAGAGTGAACACTTATTGTGTCCTGGGAAGAGACTGAAGCAGAGGACACTGAAGCAATGGATTGGTTAAGTGTAGATGAATCACAGTTCCACATTATATGCAGGACTGCACGCTCAGCTGGTAATTCAGATATTGCTGTAAGATTGCATAGTGCATTTCCGAAATCTGGATCCTCAAACTGTAGTGAGAAGTCACCTGCAAGTTCAAGTCTTTCTTTAAGTATATCAATCAATTGCCCCACAGATGCTGGTACTTCAGGAAGCTGGACTCGCCGGGCTTCTCTGGAGGAAAGAACTACCCGAAGTAACAAAGTCTGAAAAGAGGAGAAAGAAAAGTTGGCAGAAAATCAATAGCCAAACACAATTAGAAGACAGTTGACACCTATACCATACAGCTGCCTTTTTCCAGATGAATCTGCTGACTACATTTGATTTGCAAATGATTTAGTCTACAAATGTAAAAAACACACACACAAA
>NW_005187881.1:150788-159946 GCF_000239375.1 Pundamilia nyererei
CTTTTTCAGTGTTTTACTAGTTCCATCCTCCCGGGTCCTCAGGAGGATGCAGCCTAGGCGCTTGTAGAAAATCTTAAAAACACATGTAGTTAGCTTACCTGCTAGGGTAAATGGTCGGCAGCTCCAGCACCTGTCCAAAAGAATTATACACTCCAACTGCAGAAGTGAAAATCCTCAATGGTCGAAAAATTGCAATTTACATCCAAATCTAGCCACGATGGTTCAAATTTTCTTTGGAGGTTTTTAGTCTAGAACACATGGTAAACTACTATCACACAGCTCAGGTCTGCTCAGGCTCAGTTGAAAGTCCGTTTGGTCTAGTTCAAACTTGTTCACACCACATGTGCCAGTCATCTACGGGGTTTCCCACTGGTTCCCAACTTGACTCAGAAACTCTGCTCAAAAGTTGATAATCTTTGTTATGCTGTCTAGAAAATCTTAGTTAGGACAACAATGAAAGAAATTTGTTGGGTAGACAAGCTTTTTTAGGTTGTAAATGTTAAGTTTTATTTCTAAGTCAGTTTAATTTAAAAACTTTAGTGAAATCAACAATTGCTAGTTATCGTTTTTACAGTGTAGAACCTATCATGATGCTCCTTCTTTCCTTTCATCTCCTGTTCCCATAGAGGACGTTCATATTAAACCTGTTTCAAATAACGAGGTCACAGTATGTCCAAGCACTTCCTGTGAGACAGAAGCTCAGGCTTTAGGCTGCTCGAAATGCTTAGTCTCAGGCTGGATTTTATATTCTTAACACTTTTTAAACAATACATTTTCAAGCAGATAAATACAGATTATTTAAAAATGTGAATCATGCAAAGTTCCTTTTGTAGACTCCAGAAAAACTGTAAGCTCGTCTGTTAGGCCAAGTTAGACCGACAGTTTCAGAAGTGCTGCATGATTTAATGCTGTCGCTGTTTTTCTATTTTCAGATTCTGAATCTTTACCTGCGTAAATCTTTACCTTTGGTATCTTGCTGCTGCTGTCGTTTCATAAAGGAATGAAAATAAAAATCAGTAGAATCTCTCTCCCCAACCAGTCGCGGCAGATGGCCGCCCCTCCCTGAGCCTGGTTCTGCTGGAGGTTTCTTCCTGTTAAAAGGGAGTTTTTCCTTCCCACTGTCGCCAAAGTGCTTGCTCATAGGGGGTCATATGATTGTTGGGTTTTTCTGTATGTGTTATTGTACGGTCTACCTTACAATACAAAGCACCTTGAGGTGGCTGTTCTTGTGATTTGGCGCTGTATAAATAAAACTGAATTGAACTGAAAACACAGAAGTATTCAAATTCAGCTCCAGTGAGTACCATGAGCTTCTTTCTGATGGTGTCTTATTTCAGATGAGGTGTTAAATGCAGTCTCTTAAATATCGACCTTTGCGTGTCTTCATGATAACATCTCAGCAGGTGTTTCTGCGCTGCACTCAGAGGTTTCAGAAGCATTTAAAAGTGAAAGTTTGCACAAGAAAAAAACAAAAAACAAAAAACTAAACATTACTTGGCTCATGTCATAAATCCTAATACACAGCCCAATATTCTTGTAATCTTTACTCTGGCGCTGAATATGATCATCTGGTGACAGATGAGACAGTGAAACTTGCTTATTTCCCCTTTTTCCTTTAAAAATGACACTTTAAAAAAATGACATTTTGGGTTAATAACATCTAAAAAAGGCTTTAAGAATAAATTGAAAACTGTGCTCAGAGCTGAAAGAAAGGACTGACTGATGGAGTTAAAGTGAGAAAAGAAAGAGTTCATGACCACAGATGACATTTTCCCCCCAAAAAAGGTGTTTATAAAGCTGAGTCTTCACACGTCAGCAGACAGCTAAAGGTGGTTTCTAAAACTGAGAAAGAAGAGGAGGGGGAGGAGATGAAGAGGAGAAGTGTGACATCACGTGCGGTCCTGTCAATGTGATCACATCACCTAACTGTCTGACCTTTGAGACTGAGCCTTAAAGAGTGAAGCCGAGGCTGTTTCCCCTCCGTCCTGTCTGAGAGACGGCTGTCTGATCTGCTCACAGATGACTCAGTCAGCCGCAGGTACAGACACAGCTGTCTCCATCGCTTTGTTGATTTGTGTTGGAGTTCTGTGCTGTAAACGTGTCAAACTATCATGTAGCACTACATCCACATGACTGCACAAGTTTGACACTTTAGCATAAAGACATTTTTAAGCATTATTTCATGAGTTCAATCAGATTGAGTCAACATCAGGTGGACTGGCTGAATGGGCAGCATTCATTTAGTGGCATGACGAGTTTGGCTTGATGAACGATGAGTTTAAACCCACACATGAGACCTGTGGGCAACACGAAAAGTCTCGTTAGTACAGCTTATTAATATTTACAATTCATAATTCATCAATATTTTAGAGTTGTGCATCTTGCTATCATCTTACATCATAAGTGTGATCTGGGCTGTTGGAGAACATGAATATAACCAAGCTTTAAAGCCCTGTTAGTAACAAAGGAACATAAGGCTGAAAACAACTGTTTAAAGAATCATTTCTGAAGGTAAAATAGCCCGCTATCAGAAGATGGGCATGTTGAATTATTTGATCTTGTTTTTGATTTATTTTTCCCAACCTACAAATCCTTTGGACCGGCCTCTGCAGAGCAAAGGACACACAGTTAACTGATGCTGATGATGTAGAAGTGAGAACTGTCAGCTACCAATCAACAATCAGAGCAGGCAGAACTTGAAGGCCTCTATATGCACTCACTTAGCCAATGATCTGAGAGCCATCTGTAAATGAGAACTGATGTGCCAACCAATTGGTGCGTCTAAATCAGGGGTCTCAAACTCCAGTCCTTGAGGTCCGGTGTCCTGAGACCTTTCCATGTGTCCCTGTTGCAACACACCTGAATAGAATTAGTAGGTCATTAGCAAGATTCTATAGGACTTCACTGCATGCTGAGGTGAAAACTGAGACATTTGATTCGTGTTACAGCATCTCATGAGTGAATGAACAAGGTGCAATAAAAGTAATTTTAGAAGTACATTTTTCCAAATGCTTACATTTACTTAAATTTACTTGAGTAGAGTTAAGGGTTGCCACTTCAACATGCAGTCAAGTTCTACACTCTTGCTAATGACCTACTAATTTTATTCAGGTGTGTTGAAGCAGGGACACATGGAAAAGTTTCAGGACACCAGCTCTCGAGGACTGGAGTTTAAGACTCCTGGTCTAAAACACTCTTTATTATAATTTTGTGTTTGGTGGGAATCGTGAAGCGTTCTGAGGTAAACTCTCAAAGATTAGACAATAAATTCAGTGTAATCCCGAGACACTGATGTATGCAGTGATTGCTGAGGGGGGAAAAAGTTGTAGTTTTTTATCTTAAATCATCCTTAAAAAATGTTTAATATAACATGTTGAGACTCAATCAGGAAAAAGCAAAAACCCGCAGCAAATCAATGAAAACACAAACAGTGTGTTAAGTCTTAAATCCTACCTGCAGAAAAAGAGTTGAGAAAATACATTTAAAGGTAACTTCTGCAGATATCTTAATAATACATTAAATATTGGTCAGTTTCAGCTTAGAGGGTGTTGCTTTGGTTTGAGGTGGTGCTACACAGAGAGACATAAAACATTAAAGTTTTGGATTTTAGTGCCAATCAGAACATTAAAACATAAAGCTGCAGCTCAACTAAAATTTTATCAGGTGCTAAAAGTTCAAAGTCGAGATAATAACATGGTAGTGATAACAGCCCACACGCACAAACTCATACAGCTTAAGACCTCCTCCTCAGAGAGCAACCCCCATGTAAAGAACTGTTGTAAGTACAAGATAGACTCACTTTTACAACTAATTAGCCCAGGCCTGTTTTCCACAGTTGGTCCCAAATGACAGATTGTGCTAAAACCACCAAGCTCGCTTTTTTCTTTCTCTCTCTGTGATAATACTTACAGGTCAACTGTATCCAAGAGCATTTTCTAATTCAGCGCAAGATTTCAGCCTCTTGCAAGAACAAACAAAACAAAATGAGGGTTTTAATGTTTGCTAAAGCAGTAACAAGGCGCTCGGTGCGGTCGGTAATAGCCGCAGATAACAAATTCTTATCGTGTCTTTGCCATCTGCTCTCCATAAACGAACCGGAGATCTGCCTGCGTTGCCTCAACCTTTCATTCCTCAAATCTGTTGGCACCAGCTGGCGAGGCAGCAGCGTTCAGGTGTGCGCAGAGAACAAGCCACCAACCTGGCATTTCAAGGTCATACAACACCTCTAATTACCACAAATGCAAAACATATACCCTTTTTTGGGAAATCTCTGAAGTAATTCCAGCACTGTGAAAATCACACACATTAAAGGACAAAATGAAACAGGATGGAGCTGAAGAGAGAGAACAGAGACGAGCGGAGGTTAGCTCAATGCTTGGTATTCAGTGAGGATTAAAGGTAGTTAACGCTGACCTTTAAAAGTCAGAAACACTTCAGTTATGAGTCACTCGGCTCTTTTTCTTCGTATGGTTCGCGACCTCGATGTCTGATTCGGCGTAATAAAGCTGAAGTTGTGATGGAGGCTGCAGGTCTGGGACTTCAGAGAAAATACAAAGAGAACAAAAAGCTGTGCAATGTTGCCTTATTAACATTTTCTTTGTGTCTCACTTGCGTGTGGACACCTTTGAAAGGATCTCTGAAAACATGCAACAGTTATTTTTGTATATTTTATGTGGTTATGCTAACTGATACTGTTATTATGTACATCAAATATTATTTTGCCAAGAAAAGTTGTCGGGACAATGGATCTTTGTGTTTTTGGTTAAGTTATACTCTTTGAATGATGCTTTTCTGTTTGTGTTATATTTATAGTTCCTGGTCTCCAGGTTTCTGTTCTGTTTCTGTGCCTCCTCTGTGTTCCTGGTGAAGGTTTAAGTCTGTTCTCCATGTGTTGAATGCTTAGTCTTAGTTCTCTGTCACCACATCTTCCCTGTGTTCCAAGTCTAGTTACTTTTGTCTCTGTGCTTCATGTTCCTTCTGAGTCTGTCTCAAGTCTGCATCTTTGCAAATGTCTTGTGTTTCCTGTTTTACATTGATAGTCCTTGTCCCAGATCAGTGTGTTCTGCTTTGCTTCTCATTATGTCAGATTAGTCCCGGCTGCGTTTCCCTCCTGTTTTCATTCCCTCATTACTCCCCTGTGCACTTAAACCCTGCGTTTTCCTCCGTTGTTGTTGCGTCGCACCCTCACAGTGCTATCGGTTTCCCCTCTGTGGTCCTAGCCGATTCCTAGTTCCTGGTTTGTCTTTGTTGTCCGTGAGTCCTGCATTTGGGTCCCATTCTTCCTGCTACACTGCACAACCTTGACAAAAGCAGAAAGAAAGAAAATATAATGAGAAAATTACAGTAATTTTTTTTAATTGTCAGTGCAGCAACAACGGGTTTTGTCTATTGATAACAGAAAACAAATGACTTAAGAATCATAAAGACAGAAATAAATCATTACCTATAGAAAAATCTCACTTGGCTACTTTTCCCTGCTAATGCACTAATTCATTTAATTCCCATTACACAGGAAGGGAAAGCTACTTTAAAAAAAGGCACTATAACTAGCTTACTAGCTATATGTAGCTAATCCTGGCAGTTAATTTCATTTCATCTTCTACTTGTGTTTTTTTTAAAACTAGAACCATGGAGAGGTTACGCTGGATAATTCACTAACAAGTTTTAATACTCAAGCGAATTTATATGTACTGATAACATGCAGTCAGCAGCGCTGATGCTTTGATTGACAGGTGTCCCAGTAAAGGCAACTGTATTTGACTTACTGGACTCAGTGAAGTGGACCTCTCCACTGTGTCTGTGCCATTGATGACTTTTACAGCTTTGTTAATAATATTATGGGCTGCTGTGTCGTACACCGATCTGAGCAGCTGGTGATTAAACTAATATTTTGTAGCAATTTTTTAGCGATTTTGTAGCAATAATTAGCTGTGCCTGCGTGTTTATGAATATGGCTCACTCCCATCAAAGTATGAGAACTTCTACCTACAAAAAGCTAACCCGCTAACAGGAAGGCTTCAAAGTGCAGATCAATTAAGAGTTCACTAGCTCATATTTTTCTGCTCATGTCTTTCAGGAACCTTTTTTTTTTCTCTTTCCATCTCTGCCTTTCTGCGCCAGCGTTTACGGCCAGGGTTTCAGCTCATGGCTGGAACAGGATGTAGTGCTCATGTGTTTTTAGTCTGTTGCCGGGTCCCGTTAGGACAGGAAAGCGGACGAGGCATGACAGAGTTGGGAGAGGAGCAGGTGAGCCAACACACATGAATGCCAAGTGGATGGAAACAGGCTGTGTGTGTTTCTTTATTTCTGAAGTCGCCTACATTTCTGTAACTTATAACTTATAACTCAGGTTTACACTGAGCTCTAAATTCACTAAAATTCATAAAATTCCAATAACTGGAATCTTTAACTTAATTTAAATATTCATAATCTTCATTAAAACAGCTTGCAAGAAATGCAGCAGCATGTTTTGGATTCTAAAAGTGTCAGAAAGGCTCAGGCAGCCACTACAAATCCTCGTTTACAGATAAAACTTTCCTACAAAATGTTGTCATTTGTAGTTTCTGTTTTAAGGCATTTTCTGTTTTATTTTGTAATTTCTGATCACTTCAGTCTGCTGTTCAGTTCAGCTTTGGTTGATTGAACACAGGTGACAAGGATGGACATAACACTGTCTCCCGGTAAATTATATACAGTACATACGTTCTCAGTAGCATGCACCAGTGTCTTTTTATTTGCACCTGACCTTTGAATTCTTGCTTGTTTATATCACTTGTTTCATTGGTCGAACTCCTGTGAGTAACATCTGCTTGTCTTTCAACCTGCAACAGTCACACAATATAAACACAAAGAAACTCACTGTGGTGTGAATGAGACATGTCGAGTCCACAGATCAAGGTTTTGGGCTATCTTTATTAGTTCTGCTGCAGCTCTCAGCTGTTTGCCGCACATGCATCACACCACAACCAACAAACGCACAACCCCAATACCCCTACTTATGGCTGGCAGGCATGATTGCAGACGCGCGCAGGTGTGTCCACCTTCACTGCACGGCACCGCAAACTACGCCCCACCACACTCACATTCCAATGAAAGAATTGCTTTTGCGTGATTTCTTTTTTTCACAAAAAACCTTCAGTCTTGTAATTATCACTGAACATTTAAATCCTTTATAATTCTATACGTGAACAGCCTCACACAGAAACATGCTGCCCAGCACCTGGTAGAGATGCACTGATTCACAAGGACATAAATGCATGGATGGGAAAAGACAAACACACACACACACACACACACACACACACACCCCTGGCTTGAAGTCAGAGTGACCATATCCCCCCCCACCCTCTGAGGACTGGCATCACATTAACACCTCAACACCTCTGGCAGATGGCAGAGGAGGACATTTTGTTAGGGAAAGAGGGGGCAAGCCAGCCTATTTTAGGCTAGTTACGTTTTTTTCTGTCCCCTGTGGTCTTTAAACCTTTCTATTTTTCACCGAGATAGATGCGAACATTTTCAGCATGGCCAGGAGGACATCGCAAATTAGACGCTTGTGCATAATTCCATCACTAATATGAAAAGAAACCATTCTATACGGGACACGTGACACGTCAGCCAAAGCGAAGGGAAACATGATATATTTTGTGCAGCTCTGATAAACGACAGTTAGAGGAAATGTCTTTTGCATACAAATGTTTCTCTGAACCATCATTGTTACATCTACATACTGTCTCTGTCCTTCACTTCACCATCTTCTCTGTCTGTCCACAAATGTTGAAAAAAATTACCATGAAATTGGGTTTGAGTATTTATTGTCCTCAGAGGCTGCTGTACCCGTAAAAAATTATACATTTTAAATACATTTTATTTAACTTTACCTCTGTTTCTAATGAACATACTAGTGGTTATCAAACTCTGGGTCCACTCCTGCAAAATATATCCTCTGCAGCTTAATAATTACAGTTAAACAGAGCTGAGTAAAAGCTGTTATCATGCCAATTGTTATTCCACTGAAATGCACCTTATTGAAAAACTAAGATCATTAGCATATTAGCATGTCAGTGCCAGCATTTAGCTCAAAGCACCTTTGTTCCTGAGCACAGAATCAGCGTGACTCTTAAATTTGATTTATTGTCCGTATAAGAGGTTGATGGCCATCCTGCAGAATTTGCTTTCACCCGCTGATATCACCTTAGCATTGAAGAAACATGTGCAAATAGTCTTTGTAACTGCGTTTACATCTCATCATTAACCTTGGAGCACATTTGCATATTAAAGCCTTCAACACCTCTTTGCAAACCTGCATAAAGTTACAAATCAAATGAAACTACAGCTTTCAGTTGATGCTTTTGATCTTTTTAGCAGAATTAGCAGATGAGCAGAGCTAAAAGATGTATGATTTTTTTAAAGGTTGAAGCCAGATAATTTTACCTTAAGACCTTCAGTTTTAATCAGACTTTCAAAGTTTATGGTCAAATCTCTAAATCCATCATCTAACACCAGTAGAAAGGAGTAACAGCATGTAATAAATGAGTGATGAAATAAATCATGTATAAAACCGGATGTGGTCTGCTGCTAAAAAAGAAATAATAAAGAGGAAAAAGGAGAAAAAAATAGCTGCTGTTGCTGGATCCTTATCACTGTGTGCCTGTCCTCCAGTGAATCATTATAGTGGTGTCCAGATGACAGACTGAAATTAGTGATGTGCATGTATTTCTGTATGTCCACGGGCAAAATCAAATTACCAGCCTTCTGTGGAGAGCGATGTTTGTTCCACAAAAGTCCTGCAGTCCTGAAGTTAAAATTATAATGCTAATTGCCTTTGTCTTCTGTCAATAATAATGCCATCTGGAGAGGACGGAGGGAGGGTAATAAAGTTGGGACAACATAAATTGTAGCTTCTTGCCAGAGGGAGAAAAAAACAGGGTAGAACCAAAAATGGATCCAAATGAATTCTGAAAATGGGATGCTGTCATGTGATCAAAGCATAAATGTTTCATTGTCAATTGCTTTTGTGTAACAAGTTGTTTTAGATCACAGATCCTGACTGCTCTATAGAAACACATTTGCAGTGCAGCGGTTTTATGGAAAGTCCTGATATAATCTTTGTTCAAACAAACTTCTGCAAGACAAAGCCCATATGGAAAAGAAATAGT
>NW_005187881.1:161316-162423 GCF_000239375.1 Pundamilia nyererei
CACACACACACATACATGCACACACACACGTGCACACACATACACACATAGTGCCTTGTCTTTTGTAACCATAGGGGGGGTTTACAATGAGAGGTGCTTGTGTCGGGGTCATTGTGTGGTTGGATTCAGAGTGCTTTCCTGAGACACCGAGCAGGCCTCCCTTGCTAGCAAGTAAGAACTGATTGAAGCTGTTCATCTTGCTTCCTTGCTTCATGAGGAATAAGTTTCTAAACCAGCGCAGCCTTTGGAAGCGCAGACCCAACACTGGGCTTCTCTACTTAGGCTGCTGCCTCCGCGACCCGGGCCCAGATAAGCGGAAGAAGATGGATGGCTAGATGGATGGATAATCTGAAAGTTTCAAGTTCTGTCTCTCTTTAACTACTTTTGCTCTCTTCTCCTCGCCCTCCCTCTTTTATGTCTTTGGTATGTGTAAGGGGCTACTAGCCCAGCTATATAGGGGTGAAGAGGCGCACTGTACCTAACCAGACAACTCGGGTGCCCCTACTCCAAGGCAACCTGGGTTGGACAGAAGCATACAACAATGACTTTTAAACAACGTGGCCCCTTTTATTTGTTCGGATGGCCCTCATGAACCAAGACTGATTATCAATGTTAACAGGGCCCTGGAGAGTAAAGGGCGACAGCAAGGAAACGCCCCAAAACTAAAGAAATAAAAGAAATAAAATAAAATAAAATAAAATAAATCAAACAGGCCGGTGTGACCCAATGTTGTGAGTTCTCGACCCCGCCCAAACCACACTAGTCACAGGAAAAGGGCGCAAAGATCACAATACAGAAGAACAATTAAGGTTAACACAGAAATTCTCTTATCTAGAATGGTTAACACAGTTTCATCACATTACTTGCAATGCCCAAACACACAAAAAAAATAGTTCCAGTCTTTACAGTTTGATCCAGTGAATTGTCTCTGGTATGTGGAACCAATAAACAGTTCTAGGGGTAGCTGTCATGAACCAGAGTTCCAGTCTGTTAGGTTGTCCAGAAATTCCACAGCTGGAGCAGAACATCCAGTCTCAGGTTCACAAAAAAACAAAGAAACAAAGAACACAGAACTGTACCTTCGCCTCCCGAGAAACGGGGCGTGAA
>NW_005187881.1:165529-170529 GCF_000239375.1 Pundamilia nyererei
AAGCTACAAACCTATCAATGCTGATGCTGCAAGACAAGTCAATATACAGCAAGAGATGCAGCTTTCACATACACGCACACACTTACCGACCGTCCTTCCTAAGTCCTCCTTTTCATTTTAGCAGATATTATATATTTTACCTCCAGCAATGATCATTTCAGTTTGTAAATCAAAAACAAACATTCACAATAAACCTGTAGACTGAATAACCAATGACATCAGAGATGCGATTCAGGTGTTTAATATTTATACACATGCTTGTATCTGCAGGGAGGGTTTATGCAGCAGTCACACACAAACACAAGCATCAGCTTAGAGAAGAGTACATCATTCCACACTTTGCGTCACACAACCTCAGACACATACTGTACAACCACACACACACACATTAGAAAAACAAGCATGCCCTCTCCTGGGGCGATGGAAGATCAACTCTGATGATTATCAGAGTCCATTGTGACACACTTGCTTTTGTGTGGCTTAAGAATGTATTGATCCACAGATAATATCAACCTTGAAATGCATATGCTGTCTGAGAGCTTATGGGTCCGTTAGAGTCGCTGTTCTTGGCGTTGTGAACGCTGCTGCATGTATAAAAGTCTTCACATCTGCTGGTGCCACAGGTTTGAACATACAAGGGCACGACTGTGCAGGTTTTCATGTTATATCAGTACAGAAGCTCCGAGATCCCCACATATGCAGAGAGGAAAAAAACAGTTTATTTTGCAGGTTTGATTTCTTCTTCTCCTGCACAGCACTGACGTGGAGCACTTCTCTGAATGGCGACACCTATCGTTCAGAAGAATACTGCAGCAAGTACCTGCACCCTCAGCGCTGGTGTAAAAGGTATGAAGCTCTGGAGACATCGCTTGCATATGACATGACCAATTCATTGAGTATAAAAGGTCCTTTAGACAACAGTGCAAGGGAATAAGTGGTCAAACATTTTTTAGCTTTCTAACAAAATCAGATATTAATCTACAGAGGCACAAAACAAGATAAAAACAGTTAATGTGCTGCAGGAAAGCTTTTCTTAATGTTTTTGCTTGTGCTTTGCACTGAATTTTAACATTCTGTTTCAAGCAACATAAATATGAGTGTACAAATATGGAGTTTTTCATGGACAAACTGTGGTTAAGTCCAACAAAAAAACAGTTCCAGCAGGCTGTTCCTCCCACCAGCTGAGGTCTCAGTTTAATTGCCTAAATGAGCACTGAAGTTCTCCAGCAGGACAATGAAGTCTCCAGCAGGGACATCTTCAAGCATCCTCCTCTGGGACTCTATAGGTTTTCATACAGTGAACTGCTGTGAACTTTTGCTGTCAGAACAGCCCTGACCCATCAAGGCATGGACCCCACCAGAGCCCTCAATGCATGCTGTGCGGTGATCTTTTAAGTCCTGTCCGCTATGAGGTTTGGCCTTCATGGATCGGACTTGTTTGTCCAGCAGATCCTACAGATGCTCGATTGAATTGGGAGGTCAAGAGCAGGTCAAGTCAACACCTCAAACTTGTTGTTGTGCTCTTCAAACCATTGTTGCTGCTGTGGCAGGGTGCATCATCCTGCTGAAAGAGGCCACAGCCATCAGGGAGCACCGTTTCCATGAAAGGGTGTACATGTTCTGACATGTACCACCTACCTAAGCATTGTTGCAAAGTAACAGCCACGTGGATGGCAGGACACAAGGTTTCCCAGCAGGTGTTCCCCAAGTAAGCAACGCACACACATACGGATATCCACGTGATAAAACACTCAGCTTTTCATACACATTCACTCCCCAAGTCAGTTAGTGCTATACAAATTGAGTAATTATGATTACTGCAAAGACTCCTGTATCTAAATATATGTAAATAATATTTACAGACATTCAAAATGTTAATAGTCCCAGCTTTTACACTGTTATTTAAAACTTCATTATTTTCACTTCCTGAGCAGGAAAAAAGATTTTTGAATAAATGGAAATAATCTAATAAGCCATTTGGCAGACGGAGTCTTCCGAGATGCTTTGTCATTTTTAGTATGCCTCAATTCAGGAGATGCCGAACCTTTAGCACTGGCGTTGTTAGTGCCTTGCTCTGCTCTCTCTCGTCAGCTGCACAGGAACATGTGAGCGGTGAGTCAGCAGATGCTCTGGGAGGTTTCATATCGCCCTGGTTCATATCTCCCGAATCCTCAGACCGATAGCCCACCATCTCTGGAGTGTCCTGCATTCCCTGACAGGTGTAGAGAGTTGGCTTCTCTTCACTGCAGAAATGGCATCAACTGTGCTACAGATTATTTTATTACATGGTTGTTGGCTGACTCACACCTGAGCTGTGAGGAAAGAAAGGAGGGGGTGTTCAGCTCAGATGAGCTGGACTCTTAAAGCTGCTCCTCTGCAGCTTGCACACTGCATGTTGTGGGAAATCATTTTTAAGCAACATCCAGGTTCTATCCATCCATTCCCTTCCACTTATCCTTATCAGGGTCACGGCTGCAGCCAGTCTATCGCAGGGCACAACATCCTGATTATTTTATGACTCATGAGTTTAAAACTAACGTTAAAAAATTCCTGAAGTCAATGTATGTCAGGTACATTCAGCTGTGCATCACAGAGAAATGAAGCAGTGGGTTGTCTTGATGGATGCGCAATCCTCCAGGTTTCTGGAGTAAAGTCTAGACTAGTGTCTTTTAAACTTCTATGACATCCGCTTGAAGTTTGCTGCCTGAGGTGAATGCATGGTTGGTGCAGATGAGTCCACACACTCACAAAAAACAGGCAGGCACACAGACATCTGCACAGACCCTCACACTAACCATTCGATGACATCACTGGGACCTAAGCACACCTGAGCAGACTCACGGACATGGAAGGTATAATTCCCTTCTTAACAGTTTCTGCACATTTTTTAAACTTTTTTTTTATTAATTTGTTTTTACGGTGGCAAACTCTGCACACATGTTGCAGAATTAATCATGAAAAGCACGAGGAAAAATGTTTTTATTAAAACACCTGGAAAATGACAAGATTTAGTTGGCTGAGTGATGAACTGTGTGTCTTCAAATGAAAAGTTTCTCTAATGTTTTTAAACAACTTGTAGCTAGAGCTCTGGAAGCACACAAACTAAGGAAGAGATGTGAAAACAAAGACTGAAAATCCAAACAGACCATGACAGCCTCAAAGAAACTGAGTTACAGTCAAACAGATCTGTGAAGCGAACAGACGGACACTGCTGTGTTAGAGACGCTGTCACACATCTCCATCATTTACATGTGTGCAGGATTCTGTGAGAGCGGACCACTGAGTGTGTGTGTGTGTGATTTTATTTCACACCCACTCGCACGCATAGTTCACTCATATCAAGCAAAGATAACAAAATGTGCATCTGTCAAAAACACTCTGCTCAGCAGTGTGAGAGATATGTGATATTGATGAGCACTGTCTCAAAGCCAAACAGATGTAAGCTGTTGAGAAAACACAAAATTGTTCAGTTCGCTGTCAGTTCTGCTCTATTGTCTCCATTTATCTGGTGATAAGATGTGACCTCTGACCTCAGTAAACTAGCACTGATACAGTACCCACACATCCTCCAGTAATGGCTGTATCAGCAAATGCAGACTGATAAACAAGCTGAAATCCGACGCGTTGGTCTAAACCCAGTGAAGTGTTGGGAGCATAGGTGGGTCCGTTACTGTTTACAGCATGAGGAGAAATATTCCTCTCAGAAACTCGCTAATCTTATTTGCCTTGTGATGTTAGGATATTTCTGAAGTTCTGAGTGATGCCAGCCTGCAGGATGATGAATCTGGGACTTGAGGTGCGGTTACAACCAAGCAGCAACCTGAATGCTAGAATTGTACTTCCTTAAATGGCCACTAGAGGGCGACTCCTTAAATTAGTAAAAAAAAGTCTTCACCTCCACCACTGTTGGAGTCAGTGATCTCGGTGCATGGCTTTCGAGTTGTTTATCAGTTTGTTAGTACACATGCTCTCGTTAGCATGCATCTGCGTTTATGCATTACCTGTGCAGGTGCAGAGCGAGAATAGAGACTAGACAGTCTATGGTAGAAACACATTTTTCGCACTCTGATTTGTAACTGAACAAAGTTTGAGACCTGCCTGTTACACGTGTTGGGTCCAGCTCGCTCCTGTTTGTCGGCTGTCTCCTTTTCTAAGTTCATTAAAAGATGCCATAAATAGTCTATGTTGTTAAATAACTATCTAAAATGTTTCATTAAAAGTTGCAGCTTGCATGATGTTTTGCTGTGTTTCACTATGTAAGCCTAAAGGCCAAGGGAAAAATAAGTAAAAACTGAGAGCAGTAAGTGAATCTGTAGGTGTTTTTAACACGCTTAATCAGCCAAATCATGCTGTTTATAAGAGTCGACAAGAGTGAACCTTGGCAGAACCACTGCAGAAACTGCAGGCGCAGGTTGGTGCCCGAAGGCCAACTGTGTTGGTGTGTCAGGGCCATTAAGGTCAAGACGTGGGAAACTTTGAACTGAAGTGTGTGAAAATATGCTCTGGGCTTAATTTTAGCTTCGAGGCTCAACACTCGGTTCATCTCATCTCTCAACAGAAGCTATTTTCACCTGAAAGGATGTCACATGACGTGATTGTCACGGGCTTTTTTTTTTTTTTTACATCTTGGGCAACATCAGACTCTCTCAGCACAACACAGGAGTACATCAGAGCCAGAAGGAAGGAGGCTGGCTGTCAGAGGCAGAGAAATCAGCACGAAAAAGCATTTTATGACTAAAAAGTGAGCCAAAGCTGGACCTTTGGAGAAGGTTAATTATGTGATCACTTCACTAAAAGTGTGCATCTGTCTGTTTCACCCCTCTCTGACTTCTTTCTTCATCTGTCTTTTCTGGACTCTCCGTCTGTAAAGAAGCAGCAGGTTGGAGCTGGAGGCTTAATACTATTTGGATCAGCCAATAGGTGAATGAATCTCATTATTTCTGCAGCAGCAGTCCCTTAATTTATTTTACCATGAGAAATAATATGTGACACACAGTACA
>NW_005187881.1:171577-176958 GCF_000239375.1 Pundamilia nyererei
CATCGTCTGTGTATTATTCATCAGAGTTTTGTGTGTGTGTGTGTGTGTGTGTGTGTGTGTGTGTGTGTGTGTGTGTGTGTGTGTGTGTGTGTGTGAGTGCTTTAATTTTTCAAACCTGCAGCTCAGAGATGGGGATACCTTACAAACTGAAATATATGCTCCACTCTTCTGTTGCATTATTAATGATTGTTGTGAAAGTACTTGCAGATTTTCTGTATTGCTAATTTTACTCAGTGCAGAGCTAAAAGTCAAAGCATCAAACAAACAGCATTGTTGTTCTTTGTCTCTATCTGATATAAAAAGGAAAGCAAAAACATGAAAATAAGCACTGCTGATTATTAGAAAATAAACAATCACAAATCAGCACATTGCTTGCTTTTGTTTTGTGTGTGTAATATCCATGTGTAGTGCTGTAAGAGAAATAACTGATATATATTCATATGTATGCACATGTGCAATGTGTTGATTAGCTGGTTTGGTTACATCCAGATTTTTAAAAGTCAACCAAATGACATTATTTACATAATGGCAGACATCTAAGCTTTGTCTGTCAGGCATAATGTGTTTCACTTTAATCTACGGTCCATAAAAAGACACAGGATACTGTACAATTTTAATAAATGCCTGAGAATAAGAAGAGAAATGTGTGGAATGTGTTTATTTATGCAACAGCATTGCGTGTTTTCCTAATTTCCTACCCCAGTGATCATCCTGTTACTTCCATGTTTTCAGTGTGACCCCTTGTCGAGGTTTTGTCCTTTCTGTTTTCCAGGACACGGTCATTAGTGCTGATGATATTCTCAGCAGACACACTCTCGGTAAAATAATAAGCAAACAAGAAAAGTATTCTTCTGGAAAGAGGAATATGTTGACCCAGAAAGCGCTGAGAATAGCAGCTAAATGCTCGCCGTGTGAAAAAGGATGGTCTCAGGCTGACATGTGAACAATCATTGTTTGTTCGAATACTCGCTGAGCTTTTAAGGTAAAAATGGAGACTGGTCTAAAAACAGCCACCTTGGAATTTCTGTCTTCTCGCTGCCGGCAAATGCATGCGTTTCCCTATGGAGCACACTTTTATCCATCCAATTTGGCATCGTGTTTGGGCCCCGCTCTGCCTGTAAACACTGCAGCACTTAACCTTTGAGCACAAATGGCTCACACACCACAGCAAAATTCAACTTTGTGCTGCTTCCTTTTTCTTCTCTCCTCATCAAAAAGCCTCCTTTCCAACGTTGCGGCCAGCAGAGTCAACACATTACCCCCCCCCCACACACACACACACACACACATGCCCTGTGCACACTATTCTTCTACTACTGTCACTTTACATTAAGGATGCTCACCTCAAACAACCTGCTGGGGGCTGCAGCAGCAAACTGGTTTTACATCAACACATCTCTCACTCACACACACACACACACACATAGATATTTGTTCCCCAAGCATATGTTTAATTTTCCTGCATTGTAAAATTCACATTTCCTATTAATGATGTATTGGATTTCAGGTCCTGAGTGACTGACAGTCTCCATCACACAGTGTGAGAGTAAAAGAGAAGCAAAGAGCAAAGATTAGAGGATTGATCAAATTTAAATTTTTACTAATTAAATAAGTTAAACAGTTACTAAGGCAGGTGGTCTCCCACTTGTTTCTCCTTTCTGTGAAGAATTGGAAAAAGTATATAAATATATATCCAAAGACACTTCTTGAAATTTAAATTCATATCGCGCCAATTCATAACAGGAATCACCTCAAGGGTCTGGATAAGGTAAAGCTCACACAGTGTTGGGGAAAGCCCTAACAATCAAGCAACCCTGTATGAGCGAGCATTGCAACAGTGGGAAGGAAAAACTCCCTTTTAACAGGAAGAAACCTCTGACAGAACCAGGTTCGGGGAAAAACAGAGGTTTGTAGAATCTGACCCTCGTGAAGGATGTAAATGCTCCTGTTCGCAGGTCCTAGCGAGCCTCATCCATCTGATTTACTGAATTCGTCTTCATAGGCTTAGGAACCATTATGCAGCGTCCTCTCATCTGCACTCACACCTTCCTCTGACACCTCTCAGCTGTTTCAGACAAACGTGTCTGCTGCTCTCAGAGTTTGACACGTCTTACAAAGGCCTCCGGTGCCATACGTCTCTTCAGTACTAATCCTACAGGAAATTAATGAGAGATTACCCAAGCAGCTTTGTTTTTTGCTGAGCTCCTCTAAGAGACAAACCGTGTGGTATTCATCTGATTGAAATCACACTCAATCAGCTTTTGTTTTTCTGTGGTAGAGAACAGAAAGCTAAGGTGAGATCCCACCTGGCTCAGAAGCAGCCGCACCTTTGAACACGCCATGCACATCATCACAGTGGAGGCGTGGCCTCTCTGAAGGGGCTGGCCTGTGAGTCAAGGACATTTATTATTACTGTTTATTGGTGAAAATTCATGATTGGAGTTGTGAATTATTGGCACCTCAAACAACATGTGTTTAATAATCTGAATGGTCACAAACTGAATACTAAAGCAAACACCTGGAAAACTCTGATATCAGGCCTCTCACGCTCACATTTTTATTATTTACTGACTAATTTTTACTGTGAAAAGAAATGTTGAATATTTTTCCTTGCAGTTTTCACTTAAATGCAGTTCTGTGGTCTGCATCCAAGTCCAAGGCTTCCATATTAAACATATAAATCACACTGTGACTTCCTTTTTTGTTTCAGTAGGTGCATCTTTTTGAGATAAACAGTTTAAGGAGATGAGAAAATAAGAACTAGAAGCCGTTTGGTTCAGAAAGACAGATAATTTTTCTTTCTCTTCACTTTTTATATCTTTGATTGGATGCTGTAAAAGTCCCTCTACGTTTTCTAGTCTGTTGAGTTAATGATCAGTTGAAGAACAGTTAAATTCATCGCCTGAGTTCTTACCACCAAGGAATGAGGGAAGACGTGACGTTGTGCTTGAGGAGTCGCTCTCCAAGTCGTTTTATCGGGCTTTCTCGCTCTCATGAAAGAAATTCCCTTCAGGATGGTGAATTTCTGAGCTCAGCTGCTAGCTCAGATCCTTTGACCTTGACTTGTGGTTGAAAAGATAAAGCATTCAAAAGGCAGCTGAAGTTTAATTTATACATGCCTATGGTAACAGGACAACCACTGACAAATATGAATAAATATAGATATAAGTTTAAATTAATTATCCACTCAAAGATCTTCACGAAAAATTATTTTTTCATTTCTAACATGCAGCATGTGAAACATTAAAATGATCTGTTTATAATACTTTTTTCTGCTGCTGTTGTTATCTTATTTGACCACATGAGAACATCTGAGGATCTTATTAAAAGCTCACTAATAGAGCCAAGCATTAGAGCCACAGGAATTATATTATTTCCCATTAATATAATTCCTGTGGCTCTAATGCTTTTAGAGTTGTTGACATACCCATCCACTAACTTTTCAATTTTTAATGTATAAATAGAAACTTTCTGCATTGGCATTGCAAATAAATCCAATTTTGCTCCAATTCTCCATGTATTTCACTTACAGAGTAATAGTAAAGTATCATCATGGAGTAAGTGTAGCATCTGTACTAACTAAGAAAATCCTCCAGCCTTAGATTCATACTGCTCCTGGAGAACTGCACTCAGACTTATTCATTCTAGAAAGTTCCCTTTTAAGCTGATATGGATCAAAGCCAGCTTTTACCTTCAGGGACAAAATGCAACAATATTCATGTCTGTGATTCCAAGGCATCACAATATTAGAGCCTAATGTTATTATGTTATTATCATAACGAACGTTATGACATTGTTTGTTCCGCTCTTGGGTTTGAATGCAGTTCAGACTGGTTTGTGCCACACGTGGAATAAAGGCTGGGACGTTTGGACGATCTGTGGAGGTTGTGCTGATTGTCAGCAGTCTGAGAGCAGATTCATTCTGTTAATGTGATTTGACATGTTTTTTCCACTGTTGGCTTGTTCAATAATAGATTAGAGACCACTGTAAGTTCACTTGGTACTTAGTTGCTGTTTCTTGGAGTGGGGAGAGCTGCTGTATATGTAGGCTGGAGCTTTGGCTCCTGGTGAGATTCATTTTGACAAGGGGTGGTGCTGAGGAGGCCACGGTGACTGAAAGGGGGTGTAGCCCAGTCCAGAGTCACTTTATCAGTTGTTACATTTAGTACTGGATGATCGTCTTGAAGTTGTTACTTTTTCATTTTAGCGTAGTTTATTTTTTCTGCACTTTTGGACAAATTGATAATTAAGAAGCATAAATAATCTGGTAAATATCTGGTGAAATGCAAGAAGACAATGAGTTAATTCTGAGGGAACAGTAAGACTCCTGCACCGTCCGTGACCTGTAGAGGGCAGTCCCCACATTTATATGGAAAAAATTACAGGACAAAGTCTTAAAGTGCACACAAGAAATAAATGATTGACAATTATTATTATTAGAGATGCGATATTACGTACTGACCTAAATTACTGGATCGGATATCGGAGAGAAATAAAAAATGTAATCCAATCTGAAGTATCACAAAATCACCTCACAAAATGCGCTACTTGGCTTAACCCAGCTTGGCACATCGAAGCAGTATGTGTCACGTGATAGAGCGGCTGTTGTCTGCGAGACCTGTCGGTGGTCTGTTGGAGCCTTTGGAGGCTCGCTACCAATGTTCCCTCTAATTTTTCACACAAACTCCCCGAGCGGTGCCTTAGACACCTGTGAATAACAACAGACGTGTGCACTGTGGTCACGCCAGCATTGAATCCATCCAAGTTACATGGTTTATTAAAATAATCAAATTACAGCATTTACATTTATGTTTGACTACTTACTGCTTTAGCCCACTTACAATGAAAATGTAAAAAAAAATCTTGTTCATGACCTGTGTAGTAAGTTAACACTATTGGGAGTAAAAATAACTTGAAGTCCAATTTTGAAAACACAACTTATTTTTTTTTATAAAGCTCTGACTTGTATTATGAGTATGAGTCTGTGGTCTGGGAGAAAGTCCTGTGACTCTGTGTCTGCAAAATACAGTATATAATGACCAATGTTGGGCAATTATACAGTTATTTCTTCAAAAAAGTGACTGAGTTATGCAAACAACAGCGTTTTTTAAGTACTCTGTTTGCCTAAAAACGCAACCAAGGCATTTTTTTAAATAAACATTTCAAACTATTTACAGAACAATCAGGTGTTCTGCATCAAATTCCACATCAGCCAAGCTGCTTTGCTAGCTAAAACACTATTTTCGGCACATAACGACGCTGTCACAGCCTGTCGACGTTGATTAGCTGCATATATACAAATGTGAATCGCATCATTGGCTGGACTATGGGATAAGGTAGCATCGTTCTAATCCCATACGGGAGCAGCCAGTCACTTACTG
>NW_005187881.1:178559-188561 GCF_000239375.1 Pundamilia nyererei
AAAAACATTCAGCTTTGATATTAATGAGTTTTTTGGGTTCATTGAAAACATGGTTGTTGTTCAATAATAAAATTATTCCTCAAAAATACAACTTGCCTAATAATTCTGCACTCCCTGTATTGAGCCACCACTGGACTGGCCATCGGAGTTCCATATTGAGGTGAAAAGGGTGCGATTTGTCACGTACTTCAGCTAGAATTAAAACAAAATAGATTTATAGAGTTATTCTGTCTTTGCTGCGCAGTTGCATCTACTTCCCTCATTCACTCCCCCTTCCTCTCCTGTTATTACTTCAAACATGAAACTGATCAATGATCAGCTGATCGGCTTTTCTGCCCAAGTCCCGTCTTTCTTGTTTGTTTATCGACCACTTTGCGCTAGAAAGAGGAGATCAGCGGATAAACAGCGGCACGTTTAAGCGTGATAAGCTGTTGTTAGAATGTATTTAATATTACTTTCTAGTATCAGCTTCGGTTTGCTGGAGCCACAGCTGTAAAAGCTGCTGATTATGATGTCAGTTCGGATATCATCAGAGCTGAACAGGTGATGGAGAAACAGGTTTAACTTTTAGGTGACATTAATGAGTTGAAGGGAAGTTATGAACTGTTTCTGAGAGACAAATAACACCAGGATCCTTTTCTACATAGCTGGCTGCTGGTAACTGTGCAGGGATGGGTCTAGCAAAGTTTTGCCAGGGGGGCAGGTTGGGCATTAACAGGGAAATGAAGGGGGGGGGGGGCAAATAAATATTTTTCTATGTTATGTCATTTAAAAACTTTGAATAAATAATTATCTGAATCTTACAACAAAATTGGTCACCTGATTAAATGTATAGAACTCGATTATTGTATATACACCCTAGTAAGCTATAGTACTTTTTCCTTTGGGAAGGTACCATCTGTGCAGTCTGCAATTCTGTTGAAGAAAGATTTTGAATCTATTTAATTATAGTAGAAAAATAATTGATTCCTGTGCATTTGTTTTACACTTGCATTAAATTAAAGTTGATTACATCAATTAAGGGCAGGGGTGGTTCCCTAATATTTTTGCTGGGAGTTGGCAACCCTGTTAGTTAGGTAGATAAGTACTCTTTAAAATACCAGAATAGGGAGGATGGTGTAGGTTTAAATTTATTAGATTGATCAGTGTTTCTGAACTATAAAATGTTTTGGGTGGAGTGTATTTTTTGCATACAGGTATAACAGAATAGCTTCAAACTTGAGTATGAACTTATACAAAATGCAGCAAGATATTTATAAAAAAAACAGTTTTATTAATTACAAAATACGCTATATCGGATTCATATCAGTATCGGCAGATATCCAAATGTATGATATCGGCATCGGTATCGGACATTAAAAAGTGGTATCGTGCCATCTCTAATTATTATTATTATTTATTAATTATTATTGGCTAATGATCAATACACACATGTTTATTAATACCAACTGTCTCCCATATAAACAGTAGAGTATAAATATAAGTGTCCTGAGCTGTAAACATCAAACGACAGCATGCATCAGTAGTTTTGCTGAACTATGCTGAGGAATACAGACCTTCTGTGTGTGTAAGGAAGTGGTTTGGACGATGACACTCGGGTGAATAATGTTATTACTACATGTAGTTTGCTGCATGATTAATATTATTATTATTATTAATTTTACGTAATATTAAAATGCTTACAAATAAAAGAAAAATGCCCAAAAGCTTAACAGATGTGCTCCATCTTTACAAGCTGCAAATGAAAAGTTGTACTTCTGTTTTTCTTTTATCAGAATTTTTTCTAATTGTTGTACTTTGTCTAATTCATGAATACTGTGCATACAATGATGTGTTTGTGTATAAATAATTTTTTAAGGAGTTTATTTGGAGAAAACCATTAAATATCTCTCCTTGTTACTGCGTTACTGCTGAGTTTTGGATCAACTGAGGGGGTTTCAGGGAGGACAATGAGAAATCACAACAGTCCAATCTCAAAGTAAGAAATGCATCTCCGCATTCAACCGGACTTGAAAGGTCAGCGTGATATTAAATGCTCATCAGAGAAGTTTGTGTGCAAACAGGTTCACTGTGATCAGTTGCATAATGGATGTGATTAGCAGTCTTTGTATGATGGAGATGGAAAATGAGTCTTATTTCTTGTTCCGTTGTCTTTTCTGTGATGAGCTGAAAGACATGCGTTGCAGCACAGCTGCCTCAGTTTCTACTATATTCCTTTGATAATAAAATATTTAGAAATGTAGAAAACACAGCAGCAAGTTGAGTTTCCTTGACGTGTAAATCTAAAGCTTGAGTTAGATTTCTGCAGGAAATTTAGGACCTAACTTATGTAGCAACTCCTTTTATGCCTACAGGGAAACTTCTACATCCTCCAAGTCACTGTGGTACACGTGGAAGACACCAGCAGATGAAGGTTATTTTTACCACCAGGGTGTAGAAACAAGCTGCCAACTGCAAATCTAGGGAAACATTCCCATTCAGCCCCATCAGACCTCTTCATATGTCAGCATGTGTGACTCGTTAAACCGTTTGTATCTGTGAGGTGTAGTGCACACTGACGCCTCTGGGGGGCATCCGTGTGAAATCTTTAGTGTTGATTATCTGATTTTAATTTCCTCCTGAGCGTTTTCTCTTTTTTTCTTTGCATTTTCCCACCTCTTTCTCTGTTGTCATTCCCCTGTTTTGAGGAATAATTACCTCCTTTCTATATATTTTTAATGTCTCACAGTCTGAGCCTCAAATAAAAAATTTACTCTGTCGCCTCAGGACTTGGGCTCATTAAACCATATTTCAGTCCATGTCATTTAGGAGTCTCACGGCAATGAGACTGCACCTCATTTTAGGTTCCGGTCTGCAGAGTCTGAAAACCACCCACACGTTAATAGAATTCATGAAAAGAGCCTTTTTCCTGTTTCAGCCGGACCGCTCAGACAGGAGGGACATAGAAGAGTCAGGATTGAATTTATTTAGGCTCAAAGTCAAATTTAATTTTGTTCTATAAATGCCATCAGGGGTTCATATTTTCTACAAAGAAAGTGTTATATCATCCAGTGAATTAAGTATCCATGAAAGGACATTAAAAGGAGCGTGTAACCCTGCTCAAAGAATGAGTTTGTTCACATTACCATGCCATGAATTACATCCAGGGTTCATAAACAGTCGGGAGTCGTAAAAGTTGTAGATTAGAGCTCACAGCATATCGCACTGAGTGTTGTGAAGGTTATACTTTTAAAATGTATTCCACTACAGAATACATGCCCCAAATGTATTTTGTAACGTATTCCATTAAGTTACTCAATGTGAGTAATGTATTCTGAGTACTTTGAATTACTTGACATATTGTCATGCTTTTTACAACTACATAAATGTACTATTTCTGTGTGTTTTATTACTATTACTGAAGGCTACTCGCCACCGAGCTAACATTGTTAGTTCATAGACTGTTAGACTTAATGGATAACATTAACAACGTGCTAGCTGCAAATAATCATGTTCAGTTCTGAAAACAATACCAACTAGATTTTAAAATCTTAATATAAAATGAGTAACAGTAGGGTGGACATTAGGTAAGGCTGCACTTTTTGTAGTGATCTCGTTCTTTCTGTCTGCTTTCAGAACAGCAGCTAGCAGGTTGTAATGCAGCCTTCAGTAATAGTAATAAATAACACAGCAATCGAAGATACTCAAGTGGCAGATAACCCAGGTAAGCTACCACAACTAAAACAAGGGAGCTGCAACAGGCTAACGTTAGTTTTTAAAAATGAACTTACTTCCAGATATTTCTTTAGGTTGGAGTCTTTTGAGAGAGCAGCTTGGTTGCTCAGATTTCATCCCTTTCTTCTTTAAATGTGAAGTGGTTTCTGATTTTCCAAGTAAGAAATGCATTCCTGCTAGCTCTGTTGTGCTGGCCCCGGGTCCGTGGTGTAACTGACACCAACAACATTAACAGGACGCTTACATTAGAGCCTCTTATTGTGTGGTTTTTTTGGGGTTTACACCTACATGGAATTACCAAAATTAGAGAGAGGCTAGAGAGGGGATAGCATAACATATGAAACATATGAATCCATTTATTTCAACAAAGTAACTGTATTCTGAATACCAGCTTTTTAAACAGTAACTATGACAGAATACAGTTACTCATATTTTGTATTTTAAATACGTAACGCCTGTACATGTATTCCATTACTCCCCAGCACTGATTGCACTAAAGCTATCAGCAGGGTCCTCATACACAAATTTAAGCACAACGGAACTAAATGTGAGAAATGAAAGTATTACTTTATGGAAAAGGTATTGATTACATTTCAGTGACTAAACTAAAATCTAAAGCTTTATTTTCTTAAAAACATTGACTTATTTACTCACTTTACATTTACTTTACATTTTTGAGAATATAACAGAAAAATTCAAGCTGCTAAATTGAGATTTTGAGATAATAACCCAAAGTTTTGACTTGTTGACCACATTTTTGTTGTTTTAATAACTGAACCAAGCTTCTATACTGTAGGTATGTGCATGTTATGAAGCTATAGCTTCTGCATAAATAGAGAAAGGAACAAAGACAAAAAGCATTTTAATACTGCTTTTATTTGAAATAATGTCAATTATTAAGCGTTATTAGGCAATGTATGTCTATGCAGTAAGCGTGGATAAATTTCTTCACATTTCTTCCAATAAGGACATTTCTATACCAACATGAGTTTACAGGCAGTGTGCTTTTAAACCCATGCTGCTTCTTCAGGACTCCATGAGTCATAATGTGTATTACCATTACTTTATTTACTGGATCACTTTAGGAATTCCTCTGGAATCACATGTTCTGCCGCAAGAATGCTACTACGGGAGGCGGAAAAGGTCATCCGTAATTGAAAAAATGACATTGAAGAGGTAAAACAGAAGGATAATTAACTGGCCTCCCTGAAACTCAAAGATGAAGTTATTCTGCCCTCTAGTGTCAGCAGGAGGCAGGTACATTTTACACTTATTTTTCTTTTCTATTATATAGGCCGTGACTTGCTGACGTTTACTATCATGTCACCGCCTCGCTCATCGAGCCAGTCACTGTTTAGTCTAAATTTAAGAGAATGACCAGTTATCACTTATATAACTCAAACACTTCAGTGGTTTTGTTCCTGTTCAGATTTTGTGGAAGTAAATGTTTTTGAGCCAAATCAGAGAGTGTTTGTACCGGTTACCAGGTCGGCTCACGCTGATGTGATTAACCTGGATGCAGCAGTGTTGAGCGCCATACATTTGATTGGAAGAACTATGATATAAGAAAAAGATTCAGTGGGTTAGATCATCTATTATAATCTCTGGAAGTCACATGATGCTGTGACACAATCCACGGTTTTTAGTGTAACACACACACACACACACACACACACACACACACACACACACACACATATTTTCATATCTTAGTGAGGACATCTAATTGACATAATACTTTCCATAGCCCTAACCATCAAAAATGAATGCCTAACCCTCAGCCTAACCCTAACCATAACCTAAGTGTAATCCTGACACTAAAACCACATTTTGAACCTCAAAAAAATGCCTTAAACTTGTGGGGACGGGCATTTGGTCCCCATAAGTAGAGAGGCATGCCAATTTTCTGTCCTCACAAAGATGTCTAAACATGCACACACACACACACACACACCACATTTTCTATCTGTCTGACCATCTTCCTGGTGACCAGTCCACCTTTACCAGGTCCATATTATCCGTCCAGCTAATACATAAGGAATTTAACGTTTTGTAATTTGGTCATTTGTAGTTTGATTCCTTCCAAAAATGTATTCAATTGGAAAATAGCATGTCACTTTAATTTGTTCTGTACATCTCCTTTTTTCTATGTTCTGATAGAGGGAGACACTTTTACTTTAGAAAACCTTTATTTTTCAAAAAAATAATTTATACAATAGGTTTCGAGAATAATTGTGGTGAAGTCTAAAACCTGTTTTCTCTCGCTGAGCTTCTGTATTCAGAGAAACATATCTGCATAAATTCCTTTTGCCATTCCCAGCAGTACTGAGTTTCGAGTTCCTGTGAATAAAGCTTTTAAAACTGCTGTCAGCCTCTGGTAAATGTGACAAAGTTGTTTGTGAGTCATAGAATTTCTCAACTTTCACAGTGAAGAAATGTAAAAATGAAGTGATCACTTTGTGTAGACACACTGAGAATTGCACTTTGTTCTCTTCATCACAATGAACGCGTGAACTATTTTTTATTAAAAACTATTTTTAAGACTGTGCGGTTAATATTTTTCTTCACCCTCCCCTGCACAGCATTACCCTCAGGCAATGGAAAGTTTTTGAGCCACTTGTCCAGATAATATACTGGAATAATTGCAGCTTCAACAAAACAGCCAAAAAAGTTTTCATCTTTCTGTGACAGCTGGCCTGGATGGCATTCATTCAAACCTGTGAAATATGGTTCAAATAATTCATTCTGTGTTTCTGCTGCCAATGAAAGTTTACCGGTCACTCATTTAAGATATATGAGACAATACCTCACACTGGCCAATAGCATGTACTCGTGGATACACAGGAACTCCAGAGGTTTTTGTTCAAAAATGTAATGTGCACCTCTGTTTCACAGTTTAGTATTACTGCTTTTCTAAGTTTCACACTGAAAGAAAGCTCATTATATGATATGACAACATACATGACACAGCCGTGTATGAAAGCATGACAAAACAGATCAGACGTGGAGTACATTTATTCTTTATGGCAAGGAAACCCCTCTAAGTTTACAATACTAACCAACCTGTAGATTGAATTCAATTGAATTGGATGGATGGATGAAAAACAATGTTATTTATACAGCGACAAATCACAACAACAGTTGCCTCAAGGTGCTTTATATTGTAAGGTAGCCCCCACAATAATACATACAGAGAAAAACAACAATCATATGACCCCCTATGAGCAAGCACTTTGTCGACAGTGGGAAGGAAAAACTGAAGGGCTCATTATTGTCATCCTCACAAACAACCGAGAACTGCACTTTGGTGTAACTTCGGCCAATAATGTATCTCTCCAGTTTATAACCCAACAGGTGTACACCTGCTACCTTCCTAACCAACTTGTTTTACTGCTGCTTCAATGATCTATCAGTGCAGAAGTTCAGACTCAGATTCTACAAAGAGAGATGCTGCAACAGCTGGGAGATGTGACTTCCTGGAGGACAGTTCTCCTCTACCAGTGCTGATATGAATGTTTGTCTGAGCAGTGACACCCATCATTCATGAGCAGGTACCCACGGCCTCAGAGAGAAATGTTGATGTCTGCTGTTTACAAGGAACCATAATGGGGCCCTGAGGTTGAGCCCACCCACCTTTGAGGAAGCTCTTTTCTGACACTCCTATCTTCTATCTCATTCGTTCAGACACCACGCAGAGCTTGTGTCTATATGTAAGGGTGGGATAAAAGAATCAGCCACTTCGCTCTCTCTCAGCCCTCCTCTCCCCTCACTTGGGGCAGTGTCTTTCATTTTACTCACTTTTCTAAGTTAACAAACCAAAACTGTCATTGTATCAAAATCTGTCCTAATAATACAACTCTGGAGATAAATGTTTGGGCTTTTCAGACTGACTTTTATGTGAAATGATGTAATGCTTGCCTCAATCAGTAGTAAAAGAGTGACAGGAGAAACAAACACACTGTTTTGTTTTTGTTTTATTTATTTTTTGGATAAGTCAACGGGCCTCTTGGCTGCTTCCTTGTTCCTTATTATTTCCCAAGCAGGTAGATCTGTATATTTTATTTGGCCCTGATATCACAGTGGATGTAGTCCCTGACCCAGCCTGATTATCCACTTTAAGTTCCCTCCTGGAATCGTACCAAAAACATCTGAGATCCTGTCAAATTAAAAGCCTCAATAACTTCAACATATCAGAATCAATGGTTGCCTTGTTGTTTTGAGTTTCTCAACTTTAGGAATATTTTCTAAATGATGGTCCCTTTATTTTTACAGATGGACATTAATGGATCAGCACTGAGCTCATGTATGGTTTTTTGCATTTCAGTGAAAGCTGAAGGGGAGGAGGGAAATAGAGGAGCTGCTCTTTGCTGGTTGTTTTTTTTAAACCTTTGTCGGTCAAACTTGACTCACTTGTGTTTTCTGGTAATTTTCCATAAAGTACGAAAGCGCTGTGTCTCTGTTATCAGCGTCTTATCGCAGGGTGGAGCACATGTGGAGGTGCAGGAGGAAAGGGGGGAGTGTTCACCACAAAGACATAAGGTCATGTGATTTCAGGGGAAGTACATGTGTTTACAAATGATTTAACCCCTTCACATCCAGTTTACGTTCAGCTGGTTTCTGTTTTATCTTTTTTCTTTGAGGCTAAATTTTATTTGTGTGTTCACTCCCAGCACAGCACAGAGTTTAAGCACATAAAGTTTAGATGTCTTCTCATTTGGATCCTTAAATTAAAGGACAGAGTATGAATGCTGTGCTCATGGTTACACTTGTATAATACACAAGAATGTTTCCTCAGTAATTTACATTTTTGTGACAGACTGAAGTTGATGTGTTTTTGTAGCACTTTGTTGTTGGTTTTTGTGTTCAAAGTTTTCATATGAATATTTAATATCTAACATCTCTTTTTTGTTGTCTGAGTTTATTTCCAGCTGTTGTTGAAAAATATTGCAGGATTTTGACAAAATAAGAAGGATCGATACAACGTTGATATCAGCCTCTGTTATAAAATAGAAACAAAGCTCCACTTTTGTCCCAGTAACTCACATCTGGTGCCTGAAATGTTGTTTTTCACCAAAGCAGTGAGCTGAAAAGTGGAGATGATTCCGAGCTGCCACCCTGTTTCCTTCTTAATAATTACAAGGAAGGTCAAAAGCAAAGGACAAAAGCCCGGGGAACTAATAATTAACTTCAGTTAACCTAAAAAGACCTTTTACAAGACAACGGACGAAAAGTTTCCTTTTCCATGCAGCTGAAGGGCAGAAAGATACAGGAGACAGAGGACACAACAATAATGCCGTGCAGTTTTGCCATACATCTCCAGTAGGAGTGATACAGAGAAGAGCAGCCAAAGGAGATCACCCAGCAGCCTGAACCTGCTTAACATAGAGGTGGTTTGAGTTCACATAATCCAGCCCTAACTATCAAAAAGGAAAGTTTGAAGCCTATTCTTAAAAGTAGAGATAGTTTATGTCTCCTGAATCCAAACTGGAAGCTGGTTCCACAGAAGAGGGGCCTGAAAACTGAAGGCTCTGCCTCCCGTTCTACTTTTAAATACTCTGGGAACAACAAGTAAGCCTGCAGTGCGAGAGTGAAGAGCTCTGTTAGGATAATTCAGGATTCTGAATTATAGGAGAAGGATTTTGAACTCAGTTCTGAATGTAGCAAGGAACCAATGAAAAGAAGCTAATATGAGAGATAACATGGGAGCGACCTTATAACAGTGAGTTACAATACACAGGAAGTTGTTTCTGCTCATCTGGATGTTGGATTTTCAGTGGAAGAAACATCTGAGTGACTTCATCAGTCTCAGTTGACTGCAGGTTTCCCCAACCTTATAAACAATGCTTCTGCATAACGGCTGACACCAGCACCATGACTAAAGGTCAAGTTTCATGGTCATTAATATGCAAATTGTTGTGACCATTGATTAGCAACCATGAATAACATTCCCAGAGAGCTGGCTATAATCACAGCATTGTAAGTTTGTGACAGATTTCCCTTCTCCTCAATTCAGAGATGGCCATTATCATGTAAACGCTGGAATACTGTAAAGTAGTACTAAATGTATGAACTAGTTTTTCAGCATCACTATGACACAGGATGTTTCTCATAGCGGTGGCTAACACCGCTAACTCCGGACACAAGCGTGACACTACCGGGATTCCAGCTGCTGCGAGCGGACAGGACGAGAGAGAGCGGTAAGAGGAAAGGAGGGGGACTGGCAGTTTTTGTGAACGACAGATGGTGTAACCCTGGGCACATCACTGTGAAAGAACAACTCTGCAGCAG
>NW_005187881.1:191132-210475 GCF_000239375.1 Pundamilia nyererei
GTGTGGGACTAATAAAGGTTATCTTATCTTATCTTATCTTATCTTATCTTATTTCAGAGATATCGCACAAATAGAAGAAAGCAGTCCTACATATTTGTTTAATATGTGCATTGAAGGACATATCCTGCTCAGAAAGGACTCTGAGGTTCCTCACAGTGTTGCTGGAGGTCAAGCTATCATCTGGATTAAGCATCTGGTTAGATACCATATTTCTAAGATTTTCAGGGCCGAATACATTTTCACTTTTATCTGAACTGAGATGTTTTGTGGCCTATGCGATATAAGTCCGTTTTTTTAAATACGTTGTGCATTCAGCATTGCACCTTTTGAATAGCTCTGTGTTGTTCTCTAAAGAGCTTGGACAGAAAAGCGTCTGGACTTCTTTAAGTTGCTTGAAGACGTTTCACCTCTCATCTGAGAAGCTTCTTCAGTTCTAAGGTCAAATGGTCGAGAGTCCCAGATTTAAGTCGTAGTGTCCCCCAAGGGGGTCATGAACCCCCTGTTGATCCTTTGCTTAATCACACAAGCCAAGGTGTGAAAACGGGTGTAGGTCACAATTAGTGTTGGAAAGGTTACTTTTAAAATTTATTCCACTACAGATTACAGAATACATGCCCCAAAATGTATTTTTGCAAGGCATTCCGTTGCGTTACTAAGTGAGAGTAACGTATTGTGAATACTTTGGATTACTTAATATATTATCATGCTTTTTACAACTACATGAATGTACTATTGCTGTGTGATTTATTACTATTACTGAAGGTTACTTGCCATACCAATGCCAACTAGAGTTTTAAATTTTAATATAAAATGAGCAACAGTAGGGTGGAGGCTACACCTTTTGCAGCGATCTCGTATAGAAAACTATTCCGCGCGTATATAAAACAGGTCCACTGCTCCAAACCGTAAAGGCGTAAAACCGTAAAGTGACCTCTAGCTAATACGTCGGGTTGTAGCTGAAAACTAGCTTTACTTTGTTGTCTGGGTCAAATTTGCTAGCGAGAGACAGAGAGAGGCGTTGAAAGGCTGCTGCAACGGAACTTATTGTTTCGGAGGAAAACACGAACAAACTGTACAGTCCATCGAGTCTTTATAGCTTACATACAACTGGGCGCGTCAGGCCCGGTGACAACTCATACTTTTCCACTGTCCTTTTTCTCTCTCCTTGCGCTCACAGACACGTAACGGGTACGGCAGTCCATTCTCCATGCAGCACGGACTACACTGCCTATGAGGCTACATTCTTTAGGGCTATGCCTGTAACACTCTGCCTATTACCTTCTTATTAAATTATTTTTGTGAATGTTTTTTTTTTTAATATTTCTTCATGTCATTTTGTAGGCTACAAATAGAGGTGACAGATTGAGACCCAGGCATTAGACCCTCTTAATGCGCGTTTTGTTTAGGTTTCCACCGGCGTGGAATTACCAAAAATAGAGAGGGCACAGCCTAACATAGGACAAACAGGTAACTGTGTTCTGAATACCACCTTTTTAAATGGTAACTGTAACGGAATACAGTTATTCATATTTTGTATTTTAAATACGTAACAGCGGTACATGTATTCCGTTACTCCCCAGCACTGGTCACAATCAGCCAAGGATGAGCCTGCTGTGAAACCTAGCCCCACCGTATCATGTGACGTCTTGAGGTCAATGTATTGTTATATGATTTGAGGATCCTTACCTTATAGTATAAAGTTCATCGAGGTGACTGTTGTTGATGCCACAAAAATAAAACTGAAATCATATTTATAAGCAGTTTGTGTAACTGCAGTCTTCAATTTGTAACCCAGGGGTGGGGAAACTCCAGGCCTCAAATGGCCGGTGTCCTGCAGGTTTTAGATGTGTCCTTGATCCAGCACCGCTCATTTAAATGGCCAAATTACCTCCTCAACATGTCTTAAAGTTCTCCAAAGGTCTTGTAATGAACTAATTATTTGATTCAGGTGTGTTGAACCAGGGTGATCTAAAACCTGCACGTCACCGGCCCTTGAGGGCTGGAATTCCCCACCCCTGTTGTAACCCTTCTTGTTTTTAAAGAAATCAGATCTTCATCAAACACCTTCTGTGATGTTCTCTTTATTATTGTTTGTTTTTTTTACTTTTCCCTTCAGCAGACAATTTTTATCCAGCTCAGTCTGTTTGAGTGCAGCTCTGTTTCACAGCTGTGTCACTGATCACACTCCACCATTCATATATATGAAGTGTATAGAATATCAATATAAGCACAAGCTGCTTTAATTACATCCATGATGAGCATTTTACAGCACATACAGGAAGTTACTTTTTCTTGTCGGTCTTTAAGAGTTTTACTCTTATTGGGCAGGCTGAAGTGAAGTAGGAGAAAGGTCAAAATGTGCAGCAGTATCTGTTTTTCTGCTCAGCTTTCCTCATGGCTCATTTCCATCCCGGCCTCTCTATAGGCCGCATAGCTTTGGATAGCTCACTCCTGATTGGCCAGCAGGACGGCCTCACAGATTCAGGCTTTACTCTGATTGGTTGCTAGTGACAACTCCCGGAGTTACCTTCTATAAGCCGTTTTTTTGCCTTCTTGTGAAAAAAGTATGGGCCGATACGTGATCAGCGGGAGCCACCGGCAGCAGTAAGTGTTCTGTCCCGTGGAGAGCGCGCAGACTGTGAGATTACTGGCGTGGGGCGCGCAGAGCAGCTCCGAGTGGAAGATGCAGACCTCCAAAAGTTTCCGCGTGGATGATTTCATCGCAGGATGGATTGCAGGTGAGTTCCTCAGTCAGACACTCCGTCAATGCGTGTTTTCAGTGGATCTTTGTGGGGTGTGTGGGGGCGAACTGAAGATGGCATGGGTGGGAGGTGAAGGGAGGCTCAACAGCGCGTTTGTTTGGGTACAGTGAGCTTCACACAGAGCTCCACAGATACGCACAATCCTCCGTTGTTGTACTGCAAAAACACGTTTATCAGGGGAAAAAACGTCATGAGCTCCGCGTGCATCCTCATCCAGATAAACAGTGGAGGCTCTGCGCAGACTCCCACCCCCACCCGAACCCCTCATGTTCCCACAGTGTCACTGCAACGCAGGCTCACCGCCTCCGTTTACTCGGAAAGCTGCTCGCTGAATGCTCTCTCCCCTCGGTCAGTCTACAGGATTCAGTCTGCGCACGTTTTTATTCTAAGGACAAAAATTCGCCTTTTCCAAGCTTAATGCGTGCTGTGTCAGGGCTAGCCGCTAGGGGCTTTATTTTAATTATTCTATGAAACTGAAATTATAAAAAGATGTAAAACAAAAAAGCACAAAGCCCTGCAAAAACACATTATGTTTAAGCTGTCATATAGTGATATTCTAAATCCCAGCTGTAATACAAAACACAGAAAAACCCTGACATTGTTAATATTCAGCAAGTCTGGTTTGGATGGGAACTAGCTCCAGCTGAAAAGCTAAGACAGTCTCTGGGCTTATTAATTAATTTTGATAAGCTTTATTTTGCAATGTGAAGCCATGCTGCCAGTTGGACATTGCATTATTATGATGTCAGAGTCACAGCCGTGGAGCTTTTGCAGTCACAAAGAAAAGATTACACAACGAGCTGATGCCGGAAATCTATGTAGACCTACTTCTTTTCTCCAAATGTTCAGCTGAAGCAATAGCAGTGATCCTACCAATAAAAGCTTGAAGGAGGCCGATGATGAACTCAGAAAAACCCCACAAGTTTGGTTCAAGTGCAGGACTTCTAATCTGATTTTAAACTACAGTGTCCAGGGGCGCATTGCATTTTTCTGTCATCACCAAGATTTCACGTTTTTTGGCTGCTTTGCAAAATGCAGTTAACTTTAAATTTAAAAAAAAAAAAAGAAGAAGAATAGAAAGCTAGAAATAGACCTTAAAGAATATCTCACAGATTTCCCTGAATGTTATAAAATGTTAAGAAACATGTCCGGCCTCATTTGCAGCTTCACTTTGTGTTTCACTGCCTTCACAGCAAAGGTGAACTGACGTTTTTTAAAAAATATATATATAAATTTTGCTGGGTTACACTGCTAACAAAGCACAAAATGAAATCACTGTGATTTTTAATATTTGCAATATGTCGACCAACCTTCCAGTTCTATAGCAGTATAACCAGAATACCAGCAGCTGGCAGCCAGTTGAGTCTAGTCCCCTGAAGTTGTGCTCGATGATAAAGAATCTTTCAGATTGGTGGCAGCATGCTGTCAGTCTGTTTGCATTCATAAATTAGACAGAAGTTATTTAAAAACCTTTAAAAATCCAGTCAGACTGTGACTGTTTGCAGAAAGGTTTGCTTCTATCGGCCCACCTGTGCCGTCACCATGTGATCTAAGTCTTGCTCAGTGTGCAACACCTTCAAGCTGTGGGTAATTATTTAGTCTCCACACTCCAGTTGGTCACAGAAGGTGGAATAATCATGAGGTACCTTCATCAAGCTGTGTGTGGATGGTTTTGATGTAATGTTACGTTTGCTCTGCTTCCTGATGGCGGTGCGTGCAGCAAACCCTCTTGTTTTTTTTATTTGATATTTGGTGTCCTTGCATTGATACAATATTCATGTCCTGATGACCATGCACTCCTGGTTCTTATCTGGGCAACAACTGAGCGAGATCCTGTGGCATGTATGTTGTGTGTGTTTGATACCCACTCATGCACACACACAGTAGCTCGTGTTCCCCCCTGTGATGGCTGCTCATTTGAAGTAAATTTTAAGCCCTGACTGCAAACATGCAGGTCTGATGTCCTGCAGTAAAAACAGTTTAAGACGCTTTAGTTTTTGGCTGAGACACGTTGCCTTTCAGCATGTTGGTTATGAGTAAAACTCTTGAGATTTTTGTGGAAAGTTGTCTCTGTTTTTCTCTCTCTGGCATTTTGTGCTTCATTCCTCTTTTCTTTCTGTTTTGGCTGCAGGAGCTTCCAGTGTGGTTGTTGGCCATCCGCTGGATACAGTAAAGGTATGTCAGACCTCTGGAATCATTTTACTACAGCATTCCTCCACTTTTGTGTTATAGCTGTTATAAAAATGATCAAGCCTGCAGCTCATCAAATCATATACACTCTGTTGCACATTCTTTTGGGCCACTCTTTTTTTTATTTACGTCCTTATCCATCCTACAAATCAGGATCTGTGTTTGTATGACACACAGAGTCAGTTTCTTCCCTATAATTATAATTTAATTGATGTTTTGATGTCACATATTTCTTTTGCCAAAAATAATTTAGTATGTGTAGCAGCTAAGGAAGGAAGCATTTATCAGAAATGATCTGAATGTGCTCAAAACCAGTGTGAGTGTTATGAACTGTCTTTAGTCAGAGATGTGTGCAATGACTCCAAGGTGAAAAGCCTGAATATTTTTGTCCAACAAACTCCAAAATAAGAAATCTGAAAACCTATGTTTCACATTTGGGGGAAAAAAAACCCCAAATCAACTTTATTTATTCCTCATATGGAAATTGCTTGTTTGAATAAAGTCAGTGGCACTGTTTCAGACTCGGCTCCAGGCAGGGAATGGCTACAAAAACACTCTGCACTGCATCCTCACCATCTACAGGAAGGAAACGGTAAACATTCAAACTTCTTCTCTTTCCTCCATTTCTGCATCGCTCCAAACAGTATAAACGGTAATAAGTTATCTGACATGCTTTGAAAATATGCTTTTCATTCACCCTGCAGTATATTTAACCAAATGCTTTGTTGGCTCTGTTGTGTGTTTTAACTTGGCTGAAGCTATGGCAGTACAAATGCTGGGCAGCAATCAGAAACTTGGATATATTGTATCTGTCCCAGTGTTTTTCCACACAACTCCAGTCAGTACATCAGAGTCCCTCAGAGCCAGGGTTAGGACAGATTTATAGGATCTGGACACAAAATGTGGTCCTTCAGAGCCTAAGATCGAGTTAATCATTTCATTATAGATTGGACCTAAAACCACGTTCAGCTCAGAGCCAGCACTGCACAATATGCAAACATCCACAGTCATTCTGTCGCTTTAAGTTGTTTCCACAGCTCCCAGTCGCTTTATTTCTTCTGTGACCCAGTTTCCCAGCTGGATGCTTTAAGCTGGACCTTTTGTTTACCACCACCATGAAAAGCTTAAACCAGCTGAGTGATGATAGCAGCTTATTTTACAGAAAAATAATACATTTAGGTGAGGCTAAATATGTGCAAAAGGTTGAATTTAAGCTGCATCTATCGGTTTTATCTCTTTGGGGTGTCATATGATAAGAAGTTTCCGGTGTGTCCGTTACAAATCACAGGCCTGCTGCTCTCAGAGGTCACATGATTTATTCAGCTATGTTTTATTCCCAGCATATGTCTCCCCAGACTGTAACCGCCTCCTCAGGTTGGCCCGAGGAAAGGTTTCCATACTATTTGGCAGCAGCTGCACCCCGTATTTAATTCTGTGCATGTCATCAGTGTAAACGCCTCACTTACAGTTCTTTACTGTTCCCTCCACACTTTTCCTGCTCTTACCCGTGCATATGTATGTTTTTTTCACATGTTGTGCTGACCTTCTTGCTTCCCTCTCGACTCTTTTTCAGGTCACAGGATTCTTTAAGGGCATGTCTTTCCCCCTGGCCAGCATCACGGTCTACAACTCGGCCGTGTTTGGCTTCTTCAGTAACACTCAAAGACTCATAAGCAATTATCGCTATGGTGACGGGCAGCATCCCTGCAGCATGTTGGACCTGACCATGGCCAGCATGCTGACCGGACTGATGTCCGTGAGCCTGGGAGCTCCAGTGGATTTGGTTAAGATCAGACTCCAAATGCAAACGCAGATGGTTCTAGCAGGTAACGTGGCGATCACTTTTTTCAGGGCGGGACCTTTTGTTTTTGTATCTTAGCCTTGAAAAAAAAGTTTTGCTGTTTTTAACTTCTCTAAGATTTTGGCACATAGACAGCACACGCCAAGATAAAAAGCAGCCTTGTCAGCATAGTAACAACTTTGTCCCAAATACACCTCTGTCAGAGGAAGCTCAAATAATGGCTTTGTTTTTAATCCTCGTTCTTTTCTAAAATTTCAAAAAGAACAAGTTGACTAAGGATCGCATCAAAGAGAGTTAAGCTGTGCCCTTTCTGCTCGTTAATTACCGGCCAGCCACAAACTGCCATGTGGCGTTCATCAGATGACATTAATACATGAAATGCTGACACAGCTCCAGCTTCTGTTCTGCAATGTTTCCTTCTTATTACATCATGAGCTTTTGGGGATACAAAGTTCTCGCCGAGCTGCTGTCTTTGATAGTCATACTTCACCAGCTGGTTGCAGAATTGTTGCCAGTAGGAGTACTTTTTTTTTTTTTTTTAATAGTTTACTTTTTTATTTATTATCTAAATCGAGCAAGACTGAGTGTCACGGTAACATAGCCTCAGAACTCAATATGAATATGTCCTGATGACACAGACATCAAAACATGCTTCAGAAAACATTTCTGCTCGTGTCATCTTTTCTATAACTACATGCTGATATTCACTGATACACAGAATAACATTACAGCATCTATAAGTGTATCAGGATGTTTGACAGCATATGGTAAATATTAATAAAGAACGTTTAATATGAAAGTGGCCATAAACAGCTGCCAGAGAGATAACTGTTCATCTAAAAGAGATCTGAGGAGCTGAGCCATTAGAAGAACACAGTTTCCCTTCAGTTCTACTTATTAACCCTTTATCCCTCATATGCACCAATGCAGTGCTGGTAGAGGGTCCTGGTCTTTAAGTGTGCTGTCATATTGTGTACAAAGATTTTTCTTTTCTAACAAAATCTAATTTTTCTGTGTTTGTAGCATTTTTAGGACCTTTGAATGATGGATTTAAGGACTAAATGTCAATTTTCTCCACAGTTAGGAACCCATTCTTGCATGAATACAAAGTCTGTCGTTATATTGTTTCTTGGTCTTGTGATTTCTGGCCTGCGTCTTTCTGTTAAACAATAAAATAATAAAGCCGAGCACAGAGGGATTCCAGTCAGACATTTATAGCTTTCTACATGTTTACAGTGTTTGGCAGGCTCATACATCTTCCACCGGTCACTGGGATTAGTCACATTTCTTTCATTATCTTCCTCAGTGATACTTTGGACTTGACTTTGAATAGAGCCGACTCTTTTATGATGGAGCAAAGTGTCAGCGAGTTCAGCCAGGATCAGGAAACCATTTCACTGTAAACTCAGCATTACATACTGCGATTAGCATGACTGACTTACTAAGCCCGATACTTGGTATGATCACCGTCACTAAAACAGAAAGTCATTTCACTCTAATGTAAAAGGACTGCTACATATTAATGGTATTGTGTTTGTCGGTTGGTTCTTTTCCACGTGATATGGAAAGACTCGAGCACCTTCCTGTGTTTCAGACACCAACGTTTTTGGACTGTGAGAAAGAAACAAAAAAGTTTGAAAAACGTTCTGCTGAGACTGAAAATCCCCTGAAGTTGAAACACCTTTGCTTAAAGTTCCCAGAGACGAGGACACGGAGAGGAGAACAAACTGGATGAAGCAGATCCCTAACTAACCTGCTCACTGACTTCACTCTCATATATTTTTGTTTTTTAAACAGGGAACCTCCACCTTGCGGGCAACATGTCGAATGGCACCAACATCCGTCTGCGCTCCGTCAGCATTCCCAGCCAGCAGCAGCTGTACCGAGGGCCCATCCACTGCATCAGCAGCATCCTGCAGACTGAGGGCCTCCAGGGCCTGTACAGAGGAGCCGGAGCCATGATCCTCAGGGACGTACCTGGATACACGCTCTATTTCATCCCTTACGCCATCTTCTGCGACCTGCTGAGGCCGGACAACACTTCGAGCCCACATCCATGTTCCATCTGGCTGGCAGGAGGACTGGCAGGTAAATGTCACCAAAACAAAGTTTCCTCTGATATTTTCAGTGTCATTAGCGTTGTTTGAGTTATTGGTGACTTTAGACGTCAGTTAAATTTATGCCTGTTGCCACAGACCTGTGAGTCAGATGTACAGGAAAACATTTGTGGAAGTTCTTTCCTCGTCCACTCACCGCTGAGCTGGGTGATGGGTCACTGTGCACCAAATTAACAACAAAGGAGAAAAGGAGTGAACAGACAGCTGGCCGTACTCAAAGTGCTGATTCTGGGTCTTTGGGAGGAAGCTGATGACTTTGTTAGGACACACAGTAGCTAACATTAACCTGTGATGTCAATGCAGCAGTTCTGACCCTTTAACGAGGGGCGTGGCAACGCTGTCCTGAAGAGCAGCGTGTTGAGTCAGTGCTAACATGGAGGTTAATGAAGTGCGTGTTTCTGATTGAAGTGGCAGTTTCAATGTGAGCCTGACTGGACTGGATGTGATGTGGCAGCGCTGCAGCGGTAGAAGAATTAGACGAGCCTTAGGTGCACAGTCAGAGCACAGTTAAACCTGCTATTAAAACCTTTGTTATTTATTTAAGGTTTTATTTCAGAGTCCAACACGTTTGAAAATGTTTTGAGACCTTCACACACTCTGAAGTGTCTGCCTTAACCTTAACATAACCTTGTTCTTCAGAGCTGTCCTTCTGTTAGTAATGAACCAGACGGGGTCGATGTCAGCTGAACATTTGAGAATAAAAGCGAATAGATCTTAAGGTTTTCTTCTTTCATATTTTTGCTAAAACCTCTTTATATTTCCCTACTTGTATCAGTTACACTGGCAGAACCTCACAGAGATAATAAAAGTTAATTATTAATAAGATATAAGTAAACTCCTCCGCTGATGCCAGTCGGCATTAAACCAAACTGTTGCACAACCAGAGCCAGCAGTAACCCCCAATTACAAGGAATTTGGCAAGAAATCAAGAACTTCTGAACAATGGTCAGAAATCACTCTTGGTTTGTCAGATGGGACTCGAGCACGGACAAACCAGTAATTCCATTAAGTGATAAATCTTTGAGTATGTTACTTTTGTTTTTTGTTTTTTTTCCCTTCTATCCTATCAGCGTTGTAGAAGCCGATTCTTGACAGTTGTTGTTTTTTTTGTTTTTTTTTCTTCAGCTTTATGAACTGATAGACTCGGATGAAACTGTACTGTAGAACAACAGCTGACACAGTTTTCTTTTCTTATATAAAATGACAGAAAACACAAAGTCTGAGATATTTTTAGTTTGGGGTCAGATCAGTGCTATTATTGATACTTATTGATCAATACTTTTACATAATTAAGTCACTGTAGCATCTATTCAATGTCCAAAAAAACTAAAGTTGCACATTATCTTTGCCCTCGCTCCTCTGATTCAGTTATTGATGAAACGTCGCAGCTCTTCAGTTGTGTCTTATTTTAACAATTCATGACACTGAGGCTAAAATGTGATGAAGTCATTTTTAAACTTGGTTCAAGCTGTAATGTTCACACTGTTAACAAGGTATGAACTGGAACGGCCTCAAATGTGGAGAATCATTGCCTCCGACAGTTTGGCTGTAAATAGGTCACTGTTATTATTCGGTTCAGAGGGTTTGGGGATAAAATCCAGACCTAAAGGTAACTTTGTTTTTTCAGTACCTTTATTTTTCCTTTACTTTCCTCTGCTGACACACATCATTGTCCTGCTGTGTCCCAGACCTTCTGCTCTGTACATAAACACCAGTATTGATCCGAGCAGGTCAGACTGAGCTGTGGGTGGTTTCTGTTTGTCTGACCGGCCTCTGAATGACGTCCGTGGGCTGTTATTAACCTGGCGAAGACTGTACATGTGACCTTATCTTTGTTCATTCGTAGGTTCCACAGAACTGCAATAGCAAGAAATCAATATGAGCAAACACATCTGAGGCCAATCAAGTTCTGGCTGGTGGAAACGGATGCATGGAGTCGGAGGCTGGAGTTTCAGGGTTGTTTGGTCTCAGAGGTTAAAGCAGGCTCCACATGCAGACCAGCCAGCTGTGAACATCTGACTGAGTGAAAAATGTAGTGTGAGAGCTTCGGTCAGCTGGACGGCATAAATCTGAAATGCTGCCATGTTTAGCCTCCCATTAGGCCTGAATCCGTCGTAGTTGAACTAAAACTCGGACAATATCCTGATGATTTTTCCTCCAAACCTTCAATGAGTTACAGTAAATGTTTTAATTATGTTCTGTACGTCTTAAAGTCTAAATGACCCTTAAACTCGTGTATCAGCTGATGTCAAGTCATTTCTTCTTTACTGCTGGCTGTGTGAGTGAATCTATTACAGATGTTATAAGGAGCGCCTGAACGCAGCACGTGAAGTTTGTGCTGAGCCCTGTAACCCTCATTTAACCTCCTAGGACTTGGCGTCCACATATGTGGACATCACATTTTGGGTTATTTAGACCAAAATACTCAATTTTGCTCTACATGGGCCTGATATCCACTTACGGGGACATTATACTGCTACTGTTCTATCAAAATTTTAAACAAATATCCTCATATGTGGCTCTTATTTTTCTTAAAAACAAAAATAAGGTAAAAAAAAATCTGGTAATTTTTTGTTTTTGCGTTCATCGGGCCCCAATATGCCCAATATCAAAGGGAAATTAAAAATGCATGCTGGGGAAGAGTTCGGGTCTTAGGAGGTTAAAGATCCTCATTTTTGGCAAAAGTAAAAGGTTCCAGAAGCTGAACTGTGATCTTTGGACCTACGCAATAAAATGACAAAATCTCAGTATCAGAGGAGACTTTCACAGTCTGAGATTTTATGTGTTTGCTCTAGTCCTTGTCTGGTTCCATATGTGACTTCCACCTGGTTTAGAGTCCTTGCACCATGACATCAGCAGGAAGTTCAGAGCTCTCTCCTCTTTCTCAGGGTCCATTTCCTGGGTCACAGCCACACCAACCGACGTGGTAAAGAGTCGAATGCAGGCTGATGCTCAGCTGCAGAGGAAGTACAAGGGAGTTTTACACTGCATCATCCACAGCTACAAGACAGAGGGAGTACAGGTGAGTAATGACTTCAACCAGCCAAAACTATAAGAACACTGTTTTTAAGCACCTCGATCTGGCTCCACACAAACAGCAAACTCAGCTACCCACTGTGTTTGGACACTTAGCTGTGTCCATGTGAGCTTTGTATCTGAGGATCCAGCAGAGCACACAAGTTACCGCAGCTTGAACACTGAAGCTTCTGCCTGAAGAAATCAACCAAGATGCACAAAGTTTGTCCACTGTAGTACCGATCTCAGGGCTTCCTGAACGAATGTTGTGTGTGCTTGGGTCAACACGTTGTCCCTGAAATCGTATCAATATCTATTTTAAAGAAAAAAGAAATTTTACAAACATCTTACCAAACTGAGCCTCAATGACACACCTCCTCATGGGTAAGTCATGACACTCCCTGGGCATCAATGGGCCATATAGCTGCTACAGACATCTGTCCAATAAGCAGACTGAATGCTCTCACATGTGTGAAGTTTGAAGTTCACTTTTTGGTTCCTCAAATGTTTCTGCTGAAAATATTTAAATTACAAGGAAAGAATTCTCTTCAGATACTTGGCATGAAACCTCTTCCCCAGCGAGGCTTAAAAGGCCTGTTACACCTGCCTTTGTCACCGCCAACACCAAAAGTGATGTCAGAGATGCTGCTGAAAGTTGCCCTTTGGTGTTTCCACTCATCCTGCACCTCCAAAGATTTCTAGACCCTAACATGGACAACAACAAGAATTATATTTTAGGATTAAAAATATCATTTCCATGAAAGAGGCCGTTCATACTGCTGATAATTGCAGTAATTATCAGTATTGTTAGTTTTGGGCAGCTGTGGCAACAAACCTTACTTTGGGTGGTGGTCTAATAATTTTGCTAAGACCTGTACAGGATGAAAAAGTGAAACTCCTCGTTGTAAAAAAATATCCTCTTATAAAATAAAACGGGCCACATGCTGCAGAAAACCTTATGTGGGGTTATGTCAGGTCAGCATTTGTCACACGGCTGGTGTCCTGGCCTGAGACGAGCAAATGTTGCATCTGTGTGTCTGATTCGTGCTGTTCATAATGTCAAAGGTTGTAAACTGTAGACAAGCTATCGCAGTGTCCAGAAATCAGGAGGGGTCAGGTTCTGAGAAAGTAAACTGGACTGTTGATGTGAACAGAGGTCAGTGAGTTGGGTTACTACAGGCCAGCGTCCCCAAAGAAAAATCAACGTAACACTGCGGTCTGTGGGCTGTGTTCACCTTCACTCATGTTTCCTGTCAGCGCGGCACCAAAGATCTGGAATGATAACAGATGTGTGTAGACAGTTTAACATATTTAATTCCAACTTTCTCTTTTTTTTTTTTTAATGTTCAGGTGTTCTTCAGGGGAGCATCAGTGAACGCCATCCGAGGCTTCCCAATGAGCTCCACCATGTTCCTGACCTATGAACTCTCTCTGCGGTTCTTCAGGGGTCTTTAGGACACATTTTACTAATTAAAGGAGTCACACTGAGTTACTTGGAAAAATGAGCACAAAGCAAATAGAGCCCAGCGTCTCTGAAACGAGAGACTGGTGACAGTGTAAGTCATCTGATCAAACCTTTAGCTCAGTCACACAGACAGTTTTATCACACCGGTGGCCAGCGATGTTACGCAATGCTGCTTGAGTTATTCAGAGATTAAAGATTTTAGTGTTGGTGCTGCAGAGTGATTGTGTGGAGCTATTTTTATAGTTTTATAAATTGGATCAGTTTCAGGTGGATTGCAATTATTGGTCAAATCAAAAAGTATCTTCTTGTTATGTGTAGTATAATAGTTGAATGACATGTTGATGTCAGAATTTTACTGAAGTTGAATTTTTCTTTGCTGCATATTTACCAAAGAACTCTGTGTGTTCCTCCGCGGTTTGTTTTTGGGGCAAGTCTGAACTTCCTGTGAAAAAGACGGTCAGTATGGAGGTGATGTGCACAGTAATATTGTGTTAATACACAGTAGTGCACTGTTAGCATGTGATTGGTGATCTGTAGGGAAAAGAAAGGAAGTCCGGTGATGAGGAGTAAAACTGACATAGATGTCATGTGTAGTCATCAGCGCATAATGTTTCATACTGAATACGATCAGCTAAAAGATTTTTAAACAGATCTCATGTATAACTTAGCTATTTCACTTTGTAACCTCCACATGTAGAAGTGTTTATCTGGCCTTTATGTGCTGCACTTTATCTCAGAGAGATAAGCTCAATTGACCAAGTCAATGTGAAAAGATGAGTTTGACATTTTCAACACAAGCAGAGGGTCAACATATTCTGTTACCTCTTAGTTGTAGGTTTAATTTATGAACTGGATGTACCTTACATATATTCAAAATGATTAAACGCATCATTTTAATGAGTTTTAGATGTTCTTTCTTCTGCTCTCTCGTTCTGTACTTTAAAATCCTGTTTATGTTGAAAATGGCACATCCACAGAGTCATAACATGAAATGTTGCCTTCCATGCGGACTGTATGTGTGTTGCACACTAACGTCCTCTTGTACATTTGTTTGTGTGTTTCTTATATTAAGAAAAGTGAGTTTTACAAGTTTATAATTAAACGTCCTGCTAACAAACTTTCCACAGACTGCAGTTAAAAGCTTTGGCGTTTCGCTCTGAAGTCAGATTAAAATTATAACAGGATTTATTGTTTTTAAAACCCTGACATGTAAATATGTGTAAATATGTTCGCTGCCATTCCACATGACAGGGAGCCAGAAATTTCTTATTGTACATAAATAAAAGCTTTTAATCACACCGCTCTCCTTTTCTGAATCGGCTCTTCTCAGAATAATGTGACATTCATGTGACAGCTCGTCTACTTAGAGATAGGGGCCTGCTGTCAGATAAATACTTCGTGATGTCGACACGTGCTACGAGAGCTGATTTTCATGTCATATCTGAGGCCTAAAGCGAAGACTCTGGCTTCAGTAGAATTGCAGACAGACGTTGACTTTCTGCCTGCAGTCGGCTGATAAGAACCTGGAGCTCTAAAGTCACTCTCATAACTACAGTGAAAGCTGTTTGTTATTTTCACCTCAACTTCCCTCTAAGGGCTCACAAAACCCACTAGAGGGCAGCATCTAGCAACACAACTCAATGAAGCGGCTATTCGCACAAATCTACCCACAATGCACTGAGTGTTTCTTCTTAATCTGTGGTTCTCTTCCATAGCGTGCCCCATCCCTGATACTGGGACTGGTTTCTTTCTGCTAAAAACAGTTTTTCCTTTCTGCTGTCATCAAAGGTTGATTGGTCGAGTTTTCTTTGTATTACTAACTTGCAGTATAAAGTGCCTTGAGGCAACTGTTGTTGTGATTTGGCGCTGTATAAATAATATAAAATGAATCAATTAAATTGAAACTCTGTAGTCAATTTGTAACAGTAAGAAGGCTTATTTTTAGTCATTTACACATTTTTCATATAACAGTTTAATAATGAACACTGTTAATGTAAATCGTTCTTCTTTGGAACTTCAAGCAGAGTTTCTATTGCAGCAGGTCCTCCTTAAGAAAAAGAAAAACCGCCTAATAATGAAAACAGCTGTGTGTTGGTGTCATTTAGGGTGGTACATCGCCACGTTGTGGAATAAACTGTAATCAACCTTTGTAAATACTGCATATCCCAGCAAATACTGCATTAACGTTATACTGCAAGAACTCTGCAAGTATAACTTTATTTTTTTTTATAATTATTATTATGGAAAATCTTCTGGTTAGCAGATAAACAATACTGTGCACAGTTTATGGTTTTTGACTTGACCAGTAATATTCATGCAGTGTTGCTTTCATTGTGGCACAGATGCTCATGCATGTAGTTAAAAAAATATATTATTAGTTTATATTATTAGTTATTATATTTGTCTCACTTCAAGCAATAATGGGTTCATAAATTCTTGATTTGACCTGGCTGACAGGCAGTGGGGGGAGCAAGAGAATTTTAATAGGGGCTGGCAGCCTGAGATTATTACTGATACAGCACAGAGACACATAAAACAAATCTGTAATATTATTTAAAACATAAAAACTGATTTTCCTTTAATGTGGACTCAGGTCAAGTGGATACAAGCGGACGAGATCGCGGATACAAGCGGCAGAAATGAGCTTCCCCCGAAGGGTGGCTGGCCTCTCCCTTAGAGATGGGGTGAGAAGTTCGGCCATCCGGGAGGAGCTCAGAGTAGAGCCGTTGCTGCTCCACATCAAAAGGAGCCAGCTGAGGTGGTTCGGGCATCTGACAAGGATGCCCCCTGGGCGCCTCCTGGGTGAGGTCTTCCAGGCATGCCCCACCGGGAGGAGGCCCCAGGGCAGACCCAGGACACGCTGGAGAGATTATATCTCTCGGCTGGCCTGGGAACGCCTTGGAGTTCCCCCGGATAAGCTGGAGGAGGTGGCTGGGGAGAGGGAGGTCTCGGCCTCTTTGCTTAGGCTGCTGCCCCCGCGACCCGGCCTCGGATGAAGATGGATGGATGGATGGTGGACTCAGGTCTGGTAGGATACAGCACTTAGTTGTTTTGGGTGTTGGTGTTAGTGTGGCAGACGCAAAGTTCAAGGAGAAGAGACGATTTGTCTGCTTGGCTGACAAATAAAACCGGTGAAACTATGAGACACACTTTGACTTTGATGGGGCGATCGTGGCTCAAGAGTTGGGAGTTCGCCTTGTAATCGGAAGGTTGCCGGTTCGAGCCCCGGCTTGGACAGTCTCGGTCATTGTGTCCTTGGGCAAGACACTTCACCCGTTGCCTACTGGTGGTGGTCAGAGGGCCCAGTGGCGCCAGTGTCCGACAGCCTCGCCTCTGTCAGTGCGCCCCAGGGTGGCTGTGGCTACATTGTAGCTTGCCATCACCAGTGTGTGAATGGGTGGATGACAGGTTGTGTAAAGCGCTTTGGGGTCCTTAGGGACTAGAAAAGCGCTATACAAATACAGGCCATTTACCATTTACTTATTGTGGCTGCAAAATTTTAAATTTTGTATTTTTGTTTTTTTTGTTTTTTTGTTTTATCCTTCCCTCTCTGTAACTTCTGCCTTCATTTTTAATGCATGTCTCAGGAGTTTGCTGTGGACACTGAGAAGAATAGTAGCACGTGGAACAAAAGGAAAACATTTCTACACTGTGAAGTGTTTGGTCAAACTGAGGCACTCGGTATAAACTGTAGGCAAAAAGTTTCATTTTTAAAGTTATGAACAAACTTTGATGGAGTGACATGAAGCACAGTAAAGTAGCTCTTTTTTTATGTTTTTGTGGATGAATTTCTTGGCCCATTTAAAAATCCTGCCTATCCTGCCCACTCCAGCCTAGCAGGGGGCAGTATTACTCCTACATGTTTAAAAGAATAAAAGAAGAGTCGTAGCAAGCCTGCAGTGACGTCATCGCTTCCTGGTTATTATTTACTTTCATTTTATGGCTTTGTGAAGCTGCAGATTGTCTCCGTGTAGAGGTGAGTAAGGCCTACGGTTCACTGCTGGGCTCTGACTCTGATTTGCTTCACTCAGAGCGGTGAGTTTGTGACACTCAGAATGAGGAGAAATCTTTTTTTTTTTTTTGCAGGTTTCTGTGCTTCAGCTGACTCTGTGATGTCGCTGTGTGAGAACAAAGTGGAGCTTCCTCCTCCCTCTAAAGCCACTCTGTGTGGAGACGAGATCACCAAAGCTCAGAGGTCAGATGACTTTCTTTACTGCCAGGGACTCTTCTGCATGCTACAGCTCTGCATTTAAATCACTGCACCATCATTTTTATTCACATGTAAAACTGTGTGTGTGAAGCCCAGAGAAGCAGCACAGACCCCACACAGCCCACCGTGAACCTGAACCCGTCTGTGTGTCCACGATGAGCAGCAGCTCAAATGAGCGATATATTGATTTCAGCCAAGATACAGAGAACAGTCAGAACCTGCCTGCTAATGAAGGGTAAGGATGGAAAGCTACCAGAAATATTTAACTGGACTTTAGCAAATAAAACATTTTAACCAGGAGTTAATTAACTTCATGCTATTCATTGTAATTATGTGTTTTCTTGCCCATATGCAGCTGGTTATCCTTCATAAAGAACTGGATCATGGATGCGATCGTGAATTTATTACAAAGATTATTTGTGAAACAGTAAGTCGTGCATTACATCTTACTAATTATTCATTGTTTTTGTCTCTACAGAGCTGCAAGGAGACGAAGCATGTGGTTGAGAATGTTGTGACTAAAAGAAACCTGAACATAGAGATGTAGTGGTAGCACATCTGTCCACCAAGCCAGACATCAGCTGTTTACAATAACATCTGTCACTCACTGCAGCCAAGGGGCATCTTTTCTTCTTCATTTAACCTTATCTGCTGTTATTCAGGTTACAACAGATACCAGCATCTTCTGAACCTGATTCATCAGCACCCACAACGTGCGATGAATCTGTTCTTCATAACTCCAGCGATGAACTCGACTCTGTTAACGAGGCGTAAGTACTTCAGGATGATAGTGAAAACTGAATACTAGCGCTCATCTTAGTGAAACGTTGAAGTTTCCAGTATAACCAGTCGGAGAACCTAAAGAGGAGCAGTAGGAGGTTGTAGATGACTTGCTTCAGAGAACTTCAGAAGTTTACAGTGAAGGAGGGGGGGTTAGTGCAAGCTGTTAGGACTAGACCCTGCTGAGGATGCTGAAAGCTACAGAAACCTCTTAATTCTTAAAAGCTTCAGCATCACTCACTGCTCACAGTCACTCACGTTCACTGTTTGAGACCAAATGTTACTAGATGGACCTTTGCCTTGTGGTTGTTTTTGTGTGAACAGATATGATGGGAGCTAATTTTTCACAATTCTTCCAGATTTGACGAGGAAAGTACAGAGGCTCCAAGTGATCAGCCTGCCCAGCAGCATCAATCACATCCGGACTCAGTCTTTATGGTGTGTACAACAACTTCTTTTACACGTGTTTTATTCTCAGTCATCTCCATGCTGCACTTGTGTCTGATTATCATTGTGATGATTTAAATCTGGTTTCATTAATTGTTATATCCTGTTCAAGCGGCTGGAGGACAACATTATCACTTTCGTGAAAAATGAGCTGAAGAAGATCCAGAAGATGTTGTTTCCAGATAACTCAGAGAGTCAGATGGAGGAAGAGATGCTGCTGGAGGGCGAGGGTGAAGAACACAAGAACAGAGAGGCATTGGTGAAGCTCGCCCTGCATTTCCTGAGGAAAATGGAACAGAACGGCATGGCTGACTATCTGCAGAACAGTAAGTAAAATGAGCCTGATCAGTAAATGTGACAGATCATTGCAGTCATTTATCAGTGTTTTCATGGATGAGCAGTTGACAGGAATTGCACATTGTACTATATTTGATCTGTTTGGGTGCAATTATTTAAAAATTCAGTTCCTGAACCATATACCCATTCTGCCTTTTATTTAGAAAATTTCTCACTTAGCACATTAGCACTCATCACATTAGCAGTTCTGGTCCTAACC
>NW_005187881.1:210495-216236 GCF_000239375.1 Pundamilia nyererei
AAAAAACCTAATAACTGATTTTTGTGAGTGTAGAAGTTCTTAAATAGGGCTGTGCAATATCATATTGTCTGTGGTAAATATAAGTTAGTATGTGATATAAGGGTCGCATCATGATATAATTTCTACAGCAATGCAATTTAAGTTCCCTAGTGCATGAGACAAACCCAGGCATGTCTGCAAACAAGCGCTGTCTGTCAGCATCTAATAGCAATATAGTACCAAAGAAACAACGCTGCCCAAAAAATAACAAAGGAACAGGTTAATTCAACTTCTGGGGATTGTTTCAACTGCTTTGATGTTCAAGAAATAACAACAGGTGTACTAGAAGGGGAACAATGAGGCAACACCCAAAAGGTGGAGAAACTGACATTTTTCTCTCCTCATCCTTTCTGGTGTTTTTTTTTCACTGGTTATGGATTTGGCTGGGGTCAGCGTCACTGGTGGTCCATATCCAGACCATTCAGAGACCTCCTATGCACTGAGTGGTCTTAGTTTTTTCACTAACTATGGCTGCCCCTCTCTGAACCTGGTTTTAGTTTTTAGTTGACTTCCTGTTAAAAGTGAGTTTTTCCTTCCTACAGTCACCAAGTTGTTGCTCAAGGGGGCCGTTTGATTGTTGGAGTTTTCTCTGTATTATTGTAGGGTCTTTACCCTACAGTATAAAACAGGGGTGGGCAACTCCAGGCCTCGAGGGCCGGTGTCCTGCAGGTTTTAGATGTGTCCTTGATCCAACACAGCTGAATCAAATGGCTAAATTACCTCTTCAACATGTCTTGTAGTTCTCCAGAGGCCTAGTAATGAACTAATCCTTTAATTCAGGTGGGTTGAACCAGGGTGATATCTAAAACCTGCAGGACACTAGCCCTCGAGGCCTGGATTTGCCCACCCCTGGTATAAAATATAAAGCGCCTTGAGATGACTACTGTTGTGTTTGGCACTGTATAAATAAAATTAAACTGCTTGGCGGGACATGGGCCCCCTGGCACTGTTGGGCCCCTGCTGCGGGGTGGATGGCACTTGGGTCTCGGGTCTGTGTGCCTGGAGCTCAGACTGCTCTGGTGGAGGCTGCGGGGCTCTCCTCTGCTCTTCTCTGAGTAGGGGTCGCGGTTGTCCCTGCAATGGCCGTCCTCGGTCTCAGGCTCTCTCTCCCTCTCCTTCTGTTAACTTTTTGACAGTTTCTCTTTCTTGTTATGTAAAATATGTTTCATAATGTGATATTATTGTGCAGTTCCTAAAGAGTTACCAGTTTTAGTTATTTTAGGTGTTGTTAAAATAAAGTATTTAGCAGTTGTTTTATACTGAAATTTCCAGTGAAAACACTACCTGAGCTACATTTATGCTTACGTGTCACTACTATTGCGCTGCTGCTGCTGGTACCTTGTTTCAGTAGATTTAGACTTCAAATTAGGTGGTCTATAATTGGTTACAGTAACACATTAAAAAAGAAGGATATGAAATGTCCTTTATTTACTTGCACTTATAAATTGCGCTGCCTGCAAGGATCAATAAAATGTTCAGTATCTTTTTTTAAGAAGTTTTGTCACATGACACCATGCAGAGGTTGCTCAAGAGTCATCCACCACATTGGACTTGAATCACAGTTGCTATGGAAAAATGTGAAAATAACCTAGGTTACACTCTCATTCCCAAAATAGGAACTGAACATTTTAGATTAAATGAGAATCTCTTCTAAGTGTATCCAATAACACTAAACGAACAAGAAATTATACGGCACTGTTTTTTTGGGGTTTTTTTTTTTTCAAATTCGTTTTTTTTTACTTTAATTCTTAAATTACTGGTTCATTTACTCTTTTATTAATAACAAGAGAAGAACCATAACAGCATATTCTGTTGTACTTCATTATATTTCTGCTACCTTCTGAATTCTTCTGCCATTATTATCCCAAGATGGGAAAATAACAGCACCTACTGTTCACAAGGCATATACAGTACTGTTACTACTGTAAACGTTGTTTGTGCTTTTATTTGGTAGATTTTTGCTCACTGATGCAATTTCTGTCCATTTAGAACTTTTTGCTCCACAATGTCAACGTAAACTTAAAAGTAATCTGAAGAAGAAGTCCCAGTGTGTGTTTGAGGGGATCGCTAAAGCAGGAAACCCAACCCTTCTGAATCAGATCTATACTGAGCTCTACATCACAGAGGGAGGGACTGCAGAAGTCAATAATGAACATGAGGTCAGACAGCTCGCAACAGCATCCAGGAAGCCAGACAGATCAGAAACAACAATCAGACGAGAAGACATCTTTAAAAAGTCACCTGGAAGAGATGAACCAATCAGAACAGTGCTGACAAAAGGAGTGGCCGGCATTGGGAAAACAGTCTTAATTCAAAAGTTTACGCTAGACTGGGCTGAAGAACAAGCTAACCAGGATATCCAGTTTACATTTCCATTTACATTCAGAGAGCTGAATGTGTTGAAAGAGAAAAAGTTCAGCTTGGTGGGACTTGTTCATCACTTCTTTACTGAAACCAAAAAAGCAGGAATTTACTGGTTTGAACACTTCCAAGTTGTGTTCATCTTGGATGGTCTGGATGAATGTCGACTTCCTCTGGACTTCCACCGCAGTGAAACTCTAACTGATATTACACAGTCCGCCTCAGTGGGTGTGCTTCTTACAAACCTCATCAGGGGGAATCTGCTTCCCTCCGCTCATGTCTGGATAACCACACGGCCTGCAGCAGCCAGTCAGATTCCTCCTGAGTTTGTTCAGATGGTGACAGAAGTCAGAGGGTTCACCGATGAACAGAAGGAGGAGTACTTCAGGAAGAGATTCAGAGATGAGGAACAGGCCAGCAGGATCATCTCCCACATCAAAACATCACGAAGCCTCCACATCATGTGCCATATCCCAGTCTTCTGCTGGATCACTGCTACTGTTCTGGAGAATATGTTGAAAACCAGAGAGGGAGGAATATTACCTAAGACTCTGACTGAGATGTACATCTATTTCCTGGTGGTTCAGTCCAAAGTAAGGAAGATCAAGTATGATGGTGGTGCTGAGACAGATTGTCACTGGGGTCCAGAAAGCAAGAAGATGATTGAATCTCTGGGAAAACTGGCTTTTGACCAGCTAGAGAAAGGAAACCTGATCTTTTATGAATCAGACCTGACGGAGTGTGGCATTGATATCAGAGCAGCCTCAGTGTGCTCAGGAGTGTTCACACAGATCTTTAAAGAGGAAAAGGGGCTATATCAGAACCCAGTGTTCTGCTTCATCCATCTGAGCGTTCAGGAGTTTCTGGCTGCTCTCCATGTCCATCTGGCCTTCATCAACTCTGGAGTCAGCGTGCTACCAGAGGAACAAACAGCATCTCAGACATCTGAAACACCTAAAAATAAGATTATAAAGACAGACTTCTACCAACGTGCTGTGGACAATGCTTTGCAGAGTCCAAATGGACACCTGGACTTGTTCCTCCGCTTCCTCCTGGGTCTTTCATTGCAGTCAAATCAGGATCTTCTAAAAGGCCTGCAGACACAGACAGAAAGCAGTTCAGAAATCAATCAAAAAACAGTCCAGTACATTAAGATGAAGATAAGTGAGAATCTGTCTGCAGAAAAAAGCATCAATCTGTTCCACTGTCTCAATGAACTGAATGACCGTTCTCTAGTGGAGGAGATCCAACAGTCCCTGAGTTCAAGAACCCTCTCTGTGGATAAACTGTCTACTGCCCAGTGGTCAGCTCTGGTCTTCATCTTACTGTCATCAGAAAATGATCTGGATGAGTTTGTCCTGAAGAAATACTCTGCTTCAGAGGAGGCTCTTCTGAGGCTGCTGCCAGTGATCAAAGCCTCCAAAAAAGCCATGTAAGTACACAGACAGGTACACATTTATTGAAAACAGGAAAGCAGCATTTCTTTTGTTTCAGTATTTAAAAATCTGTTTGTTTGTTTTTTCACATTCTGTTTTTAGACTGACTGACTGTAACCTCTCAAAGACAAGCTGTGAAGCTCTGACTTCAGTTCTCAGTAACCCAGTCTCTAGTCTGCTTGAGCTAGACCTGAGTAACAACACACTGCAGAATTCTGGGGTGAAAGCACTTTCTGTTGAACTGGGGAGCCCACACTGGAAACTGGAAACTCTAAGGTATAGATAAATAATATAAATAACTGATATGGTCAGATCAGACATTTAACAATCTTTAACCTGTGAAAAAACAGGTTATGGAATCACAATGAGTGTCATGTGTCCTCCCTCTTTCATCCCTAACTAAGCACCATCCTTTACAAATTTTTCAGCTCGGGATACTGAAAATAGAAAATGAAAATAAATTGGACTTGTGTTGTTTTCTTGTTCGGCAGACTGTCAGGCTGTCAGATTACAGAGGATGGCTGTAGGTATCTTGTCTCAGCTCTCAACTCTAACCTTACCCACTTGAAAGAACTGGACTTGAGCTACAATAATCCAGGGGACTCTGGAGTACAACTGTTGTCAGATGGACTAGAGCATTCGTTACGAAAGTTAGAAACTCTGAGGTCAGTTCTTATGATTATTTTTAATTTTTCTCTTTTTGGTATCTTTGTTTCCTTTTTGAGGATTTTCAGTGTGTGCAAAAAACTCTGCTCTTTACATATTCAATTCAATTCAATTTTATTTATATAGCGCCAAAACACAACAGCAGTCACCTCAAGGCACTTTATATTGTACAGTAGATACAGAGGAAAAACCCAACAATCATATGACCCCCTATGAGCAAGCACTCTGGCGACAGTGGAAAGGAAAAACTCCCTTTTAACAGGAAGAAACCTCCAGCAGAACCAGGCTCAGGGAGGGGCGGGGTCATCTGCTGCCACCGGTTGGGGTGAGAGAAGGAAGACATGATGAAATACATGCTGTGGAAGAGAGACAGAGGTTAATAACAGATATGATTCAATGCCGAGAGGTCTATTAACACATAGTGAGTGAGAAAGGTGACTGGAAAGGAAAACTCAGTGCATCATGGGAATCCCCCAGCAGCCTACGTCTATTGCAGCATAACTATGGGAGGATTCACGGTCACCTGGTCCAGCCCTAACTATATGCTTTAGCAAAAAGGAAAGTTTTAAACCTAATCTTAAAAGTAGAGATAGTGTCTGTCTCCCGAATCCAAATTGGAAGCTGGTTCCACAGAAGAGGGGCCTGAAAACTGAAGGCTCTCCCTCCCATTCTACTTTTAAATACTTTAAATACTTTTAAATACTTTAGGAACAACAAGTAAGCCTGCAGTGTGAGAGCAAAGTGCTCTAATAGGGTAATATGGTACTACAAGGTCATTACGATAAGATGATTATTTAAGACCTTGTATGTGAGGAGCAGGATTTTGAATTCAATTCTGGATTTAACAGGAAGCCAATAAAGGGAAGCCAAAACAGGAGAAATCTGCTCTCTCTTTCTAGTCCCTGTCAGTACTCTTGCTGCAGCATTTTGGATTAACTGAAGGCTTTTCAGGGAGTTTTTAGGACATCCTGATAATAATGAATTGCAGTAGTCCAGCCTAGAAGTAATAAATGCATGAACTAGTTTTTTAGCATCACCCTGAGACAGGATATTTCTAATTCTCGAGATGTTGTGCAAATGGAAGAAAGCAGTCTTACATATTTGTTTAATATGTGTATTGAAGGACATGTCTTCGTCAAAAACGACCCCAAGGTTCCTCACAGTGTTACTGGAGGCCAAGGTAATGCCATCTAGAGTAAGAATCTGGTTAGATATCACATTTTTAAGATTTTCAGGGCC
>NW_005187881.1:225170-229767 GCF_000239375.1 Pundamilia nyererei
CGGCTAAACATGTCACTCCTGGTCTGATTGGGGAGGGGACCAGAGAAAACTACAGAGTCTGACATTGCCACAGATTTTCATATAGCCACAGATTTATTGAAGGGGGGATGCCTTACAATATAAAGTGACTTGAGCACTGTTGTTGTGATATGATGCTGTATAAATAAAACTGAATTAAATTGAATGTTGTGACTTTGAGGAATAGCTATGGGAGTAAAACAGCACAGCAGAAAACTTTATCGATCCTTTAAAAGCAGATACAAGTACCAACATTTTTATATTTGGCCATCTGGAGCCATTTGAGTTACTTCATGATTGCTAATGGCATATAGAGCACTTAACCACAGTATACATGCTTGCATGAATCAAATATATTTATTCAATTTATGGGTACATGGTTTTCTTAATTCAGTTATTTATACAAGACATTATCTAAAAATTCTCTCAGTGCCTTTTAAATCACAAGGTATGAATTCTGAACTAGTGCTGTCCCCTGAAAAGTTCAGCTTACTGTGCTTTACCCTTACCTCATTTGATCCTGTGTAAATTGTCTGGGATGTGATTTCAATAAAACATCTACCTGTATTTGTACATCACTATGACCCTCATAGAAAATTATAGGAAAAAATGTATTGTACAGTAGAGTTTGTAAATAATCTGAGCCTATTATTTACAAATAATCTGAGATTTTTAAAGTATCTGTATAAAAATGTATGATTTGACAGTAAGATAACTTAAAAGCCAATTTTGTTTTCTAATATGTTGCGCCAAACCATGACCCTAAACACTGCTCAAAATCTACTAAGGCATTCATGCAGAGGAACAAGTACAATGTTCTGGAATGGCCATCTCAGTCCCCAGACCTGAATATTATTGAAAATCTATGGTGTGACTGTCCATGCTCGGAAACCATCAAACCTGACTGAACTGGAGATGTTTTGTAAAGAAGAAAGGTCCAAAATACCTTCAACCAGAATCCAGACTCTCATTGGAAGCTATAAGAAGTGTTTGGAGGCATTATTTCTGCAAAAGGAGGATCTACTAAATATTGATGTAATTTTTCTGTTGGGGTACCCAAATTTATGTACCTGCCTAATTTAGTTTAAGTAACTATTGCACACTATTGCTGATCCAAACAACCAATGATTTATGAAGGAAAAACATGAAAATTATCAGGAGTGCCCAAACTTTTGCATACCACTGTAGTTGATAAGATTTTATGCTCATTATTAGATTATTTGTTTATTCAAACCAATCATTGTGTCCTATTCATTATGGTCTTTTCAGACTGAGTGTCTGCAACCTGTCAGAAAAAAGCTGTGAAGCTCTTTCTCCAGCTCTCTCCTGCCAGTCATCGAGTCTGAGAGAGCTGGACCTGAATAACAACAACCTGAAGGATACAGGAGTGAAGGCACTGTCCACTGGACTGGAAAGTCAACACTGCAAACTGGAAACTCTCAGGTTAAGATTAGCCTCTACAATCAGTATTTACACTGTGAATTAAGATGACTGTTTCTCTGCTTACATTGTTATATTATAATATTTATTTTTATTACGTTTTCTATTGGGACACCTGATTATTGGTTGAAGTTAATGGTCTGGATTATAATTAAAGAAACAAAATGTGATGATAATAATAATCAGCTTAATTAAATGATAGATCACAGTACGTCAGCGTTTTGTTGCTTTAGTAGCTTATCCAGCCTCATTTTGTGTGCCTCCAGGCTTTCGGGCTGCTTGATCACAAAGGATGGCTGTGCTTCTCTGGCCTCAGCTCTGAACTCCAACCCCTCTCATCTGAAAGTGCTGGACTTGAGTTACAATCATCCAGAGGATGCAGGAGTAGAGCTTCAGACTGGAGTAAAGGATCAACGCTGGAAACTGGAAAACCTAAGGTTGATGAGATGACATTATTGTTAATGACTGAGCACAATGGGTGTTGATACACTGGATGTAATTTCTGTTTTTGCATGTTGAAAGATATGGTGCTGATATTTGTCATTTCAGGGTGGAACCTGCTGGAGCAGAGTGGTTGAAACCAGGATTGAAGAAGTGTAAGTGTTTTGTTTTTTTAATTCATAAAGATAAAACAGTAAATATTAAGCTGTCTTTATATTTTGGTGTCATTCTCTTAAGATTATCACTGATACTGTGAAGTGTTAAAGGAACAGCTGGTAGATTAACTGCAGCTGCATTGTCTCTTTTCTTGACAGATCTCTCTAAACTTACAGTCAACACAAATACAATAAACAAAAATCTCAAACTGTCTATGAATAACATGAAGGTGACACATACGAGAAACAACTTCATATATCCCGATCATGCTGACAGATTTGTTGACTGGTGTCAGCTGCTGTGTAAAGATGTTTTACATGGTCGGTGTTACTGGGAGGTGGAGTGGACAGGTGAGGTTGACATATCAGTAAGTTACAGAGGAATAGCAAGGAAAGGAGAACGAAAAAACTGCAGATTTGGAGAGAATCCTCAGTCCTGGAGTCTGGACTGCTCTAATGCCCGCGGCTACACTGTGTATCACAATCAGAGAATATCAGTCATTCACCCCTCATCCTCCTTGTCCCCTTCCTGTGGCCCTAATCGAGTAGCAGTGTATGTGGACTGTCCTGCTGGCACTCTGTCCTTCTACAATGTCTCCAGTGACTCTCTGATCCACCTCCACACCTTCAACACCACATGCACTGAACCTCTTTATCCTGGCTTTGGAGTCTGGCACCATTCATGTGGTTCCTCAGTGCGTCTGTGTTCTGTGCAGGTAGAAGTATCTCCTTCTGTTAGATAAGCTGTGTAACTGCAGATGCACAGACAAATCTGCAGGCTCTCAGACAAACCTGGAGACAAGAGACTAGGAGCACAGAGGGAAACACACACAGCATGAGGGGGTGACGCAACACTGACAGAGAGAAACACAGGGCTAAATCACGTTTAACGTCTACATGAGGGATTTCTTAAGAATTTAAAGATTGTGTCTCATTATTCCAGTGATTCTGTAACTGCTGAGTGTCTTTAGTGTCTTATGTGAACAATTCTGACCTGCCTGGTTGTTTAAAGATAGATGTCTTTCATGTCCACTCTCACTTTTTGTTTTAATATTTGGAGCATCTGTGTATGTTTTATAGTTTCACTTTTTTTTTCCTGAAATGAGACAAAATCGAAAACGTAAACTTTGAAGACCAAATGAAACTTTAAACGTTTATTTTACAACACTAGTTTATGTACATAGTATACATGCAGTATTATATAATTGATATAGAAGGGTGTGTTGTAGATATGTATAAATCATTTTATTTAGTATTAGAGGGGAAAAAACAACTCTTGAAATACACCTTCTGTCTTTGTGCTGTCTTGTTAGCACAACTGGTATTAGAAACAGACGACTCTGGAACGTATGTCGTTTTGTATTCAACACGAAGTGGGTTTCCTTGCCACCAGCAAGTTTCAAACAGTTGTTCACTGGTGTTACGGCCCTAGCTGGGCCTCCTCCTGAAGGTGCCTGTGTGGGCGTGTCACACTACCTCTTCTGCCTGAGGTGCCACCTTTCCCTTTTATTACTGACTCTTAATTACTGACGTGAGTCAGTAATTAAGGAGATTTAAGCCCAGGGAAAGGTGAGCTCTGGGCCAGAGTGCCGTTGCAGCTAGTGAGCTGTGCGTGTTTGTGGTGTTTGCAGCTAGTGAGCTGTGTGTGTGTTTGTGAGTGGTTACAGCTAGTGAGCTGTGTTATTGTGGTTTGCAGCTAGTGAGCTGCTCTCCTTCTTTTTGGCTTACGTTTTACTTTATTGACCAACGCCTGAGTTTTGTTTTTCTTAAATGGTGATAGCGGCTTGTCCGTCTCTTTTAGTTGAGTTTGAAAGGGAACTTTAATAAAACTCTTTGATTTAACCCTTTTGCCTCCTTGACTCCTTTTTCTGACCCGGTCACTTTTTGTTACTTTCCCCTCACCGCCTAGACCCATCAGGGGAACGTAACACTGGCACAAACTGCTCAATCCAGAAAAACTAAAACTGTGAAATTCACCTCAAATATAAATGTGTTTGTATGGATTTGAATATTGCAAACAGAAATAATGTCCCAGGTTGAAGCTGAGTTGTTGTTAGCACTTGACGAGACTTTTTTTTATTTTTTTTTTGCCTGTCCCGTTTGGCTCTTTTGCCATCAGAATTATTGTCTAAAGGCAAAGAAAGATGCCCAACGGATTTACTTTGCCAAATGGACCATCCCAGCCTTGCTGTAATGGTCTATTTGATTCACCTTTTGTTTATTTTATTTTCACTTGCTAAATACGGGACAGACTTGACTGGGGAAAAGAAAGGGGAGAAAGAAAGAGGGAAAGAAAAACAGCGGGGAAGAGGGACGGGGATAAAGGGCAAAAAACAAAAACCAACAAAATAAGCAAACAAAAAAATACATATATCAATCACCTGGATCACCTGTTGAGAAAGAAAAAAGAGAAAAGCAGAAGAAAAAAAAGCAATATAATAAAAAACATCACGATGATCTATGTGATTATAACAGTAAATATTAAACATCATTGTGCAGCACGTAAGATCGACAGCGCACAGTGTGCTTTGAGGTAGGAGCCA
>NW_005187882.1:0-6146 GCF_000239375.1 Pundamilia nyererei
TATCTTTTTACAAAAAACAAACAAACAGCTGAACATGAGAGGTTTTTGGACAAAGTTTGTGTTCTCCATTCTTTAAGCACCGGTTCGAGCACCGTTTAAGCACCGGCACCGTTTCAAAAGTACCGATTTGGCACCGGTATCGGATAAAACCTAAACGATACCCATCCCTAGTCCTTACAGTTTAAATCTGTCCATTTACCCAAGTCACAGGCAGAAAAATAAATGGATTCACACACTACACTTTCAACCATTTACAGTACATTTACATGTACTTCATGTGATCTCAAAGTGCAAGCAAAACAAATGTCACATTCAATCCTGCTTAAGCGATTAAAGGTCACTGTAAGTCTACAGTGAACAGACAGCAATATTCAACTGTATTTAAAGGAAACCACACTCTTATCTGGTTGAAATTACAGTGGACAACTGTACCTGTTCTGAATGCTGAAATTGAGCAAAAATAAACACTCATCATTTACAGCACACTGGAGATGAAACTTACTTATGGAAAACATGGGCAACTTCCTTCTATTTCACGTCATTAACACACATATTAAACAGCTTCATACTTTTCAAACCTCAATTATACTTAAGCAATAAAACATCTGTGTATCAAAAACTTTATATAAAATAGTAAAGTGTGTGGAAGTGCCAACCTGCATAATGAAAAGAAAATTATTCTACATGCATGACCTTCCTGCAAGACAATGCTCTGGGGCATATGGCCCACAATACAAAAACATTACTGTTACATTTCTGCTTGCGCATCCTGACCCCGCTGTCTGAGACTGATGTGGGTCCACGAGTGGCTGCTTGTAAGTGTTACAAATACAGTCATACTTCTTTACAACTTAACATGGAGATGAACCCTTACTATGTAACAGACAAGTGGTAGTATTTTTTACCAAGTACTAACCTGCAAATACACATACAGTTCAGGAGGAATGAAGACAGTGCACTATTCAGATAGTGGGCGGAAGTCCATCTATCGCCTCAGGCACTCCACCCAGTCTGGGTTTGATTTTCATTTTTAAAAAAATATTATTTGAGAAACGCAGGAAATCATGGGTTCTAACGCAAAATTTAAATGGCTGCAGTCTGGCCCATTAGAGGGGGAGGTCTAGGCACTCATGCTGGCGAAAGTGGTTCAGGAACAGTTTGTGGATGGCCTGCCCACGGAAAACGGTGCGTTGGGTAGCGATTCCCTCCGAGAATCCTTATCGTGGTGGAGGGGTTTGTGTGTCCCAGGGATCCCAGGGGCTATGTTGTCTGGGGGCTTTTGCCCCCTGGTAGGGTCTCCCATGGCAAATTGGTCCTGAGTGAGGGAGCAGACAAAGAGCCATTCAGAAGACCCTTATGAAGAAGACATCGAGGGAAGAGTTTACCCTGCCCGGGATAGGGTTACCGGGGCCCCATCCTGGAGCCAGGCCGGGGAGGGTGCCCGAGGGCGAGCGTCTGGGGCCCGGCCGAGCACAGCCTGAAAAGGGGACATGGGCCCATCCTCGCTGATCTGAACCCGAGCGGTGTTTTGTTATTGGACTTCTGTGCAAATCACAGTTTGGCCATAACGAACACCTTGTTTGAACATAAAAGTGTCCATAAGTGCATGTGGCACCAGGACGCTCTAGGCCGCAGGCTGATGATCAATTTTGTAATCGTATCACCAGACCTGCAACCATATGTTCTGCACACTCGGGTAAAGAGAGGAGCTGAGCTGTCAACTGATCACCACCTGGTGATGAGTTGGATCAGGTGCCGAGGGAGGACGCTGGACAGACCCGTGCACCTAAACGCGTAGTGAGGGTGTGCTGGGAAAATCTAGCAGAGACCCCAGTCTGCAAGATCTTCAACGCACACCTCTGGCAGAGCTTCAACACCATTCTGAGGAAGACTGGGGACATTGAGTCCGAATGGACCATGTTCAGCGTCTCCATTGCCAAAGCTGCTGCATTGAGCTGCGGCTGCAAGGTGGTTGGTGCCTGCCGTGGTGGTAATCCCCGAACCAAATGGTGGACACCAGAGGTGAAGGGAGCCAACAGGCTGAAGAAGGAGTCCTATCGGGCTTGGTTAGCCTGTGGGACTCCGGGGGCAGCCGACAGGTATCGACAGGCCAAGCGGAATGCAGCTCGGGCAGTGGCTGAAGCAAAAACTCAGGGGTGGGAGGAGTTCGGAGAGGCAATGGAAAAAGACTTTCGGACTGCCTCGAAGGGATTCTGGCAAACCGTCAGGCGTCTCAGGAGGGGAAAACGGTGCTCTACCTGCACTGTGTATAGTGCTGGCGGAGCGCTGCTGACTTCGACTGAGAAAATTGTCACGAGGTGGAAGGAATACTTCGAGGACCTCCTTAATCCCACTGACACGTCTTCCGAGGAGGAAGCAGAGTCTGGGGATGAGGGGAAGGACCCGCCAATTTCCAGAGGCGAGGTCACTGAGGCAGTTAAATAACTCCTTGGTGGCAGAGCCCCTGGACTGGCAGACCGGGGTGGTGGTCCCCATCTTTAAGAAGGGAGACTGGAGGGTGTGTTCCAACTACAGGGGGATCACACTCCTCAGCCTCCCCGGGAAAGTCTATGCCAGGGTGCTGGAAAGGAGAGTTCGTCCGCTAGTTGAACCTCAGATACCAGAGGAACAATGCGGTTTTCGTCCTGATCGCGGAACACTGGACCATCTCTTCATCCTCTCAAGGATACTTGAGGGTGCATTGGAGTTTGCCCAACCACTCTACATGTGTTTTGTGGACTTGGAGAGGGCATTCGACCGTGTCCCTCGGGGTGTCCTGTGGGAGGTGCTGTGGGAGTATGGGGTGTCTGGCCCATTTCTACGGGCCATTTGATCCCTATACAACCGTTGCAAGAGCTTGGTTCGCATTGCTGGCAATAAGTCGGACTCGTTCCCGGTGGGTGATGGGCTCCGCCAGGGCTGCCCTTTGTCACCGATTCTGTTCATAAATTTTATGGACAGGATTTCTAGGCAGAGCCCAGTGGCGGAGGGCTTTCACTTCGGTGGCCTCAGAATTTCATCTCTTCTTTTCGCAGATGATGTGGTTCTGTTGACTTCATCGGGTGAAGGCCTCCAGCTCGCACTGGAACGGTTCACAGCCGAGTGTGAAGCAGCGGGAATGAGGATCAGCACCTCCAAATCTGAGGCCATGGTTCTCAGCCAGAAAAGGGTGGAGTGCCCACTCCGGGTCGGGGATGAGTTCCTGCCAAAAGTGGAGGAGTTCAAGTATCTCGGGGTATTGTTCGCGAGTGATGGGAGAAGGGAGCTGGAGATCGACAGACGGATTGGTGCTGCGGCTGCAGTGATGCGGATGCTGCACCGGTCCATCGTGGTGAAGAGAGAGCTGAGTGTAAAAGCGAAGCTCTCAATTTACCGGTCGATCTACGTCCCTACCCTCACCTATGGCCACGAGCTGTGGGTAGTGACTGAAAGAATGAGATCGAAGATACGAGTGGCGGGAATGAGCTTCCTCTGAAGGGTGGCTCGCCTCTCCTTTAAAGATAGGGTGAGAAGTTTGGCCATCCGGGAGGGGCTCAGAGTAGAGCCGCTGCTCCTCCACATCGAAAGGAGGAAATCCTCATCAGCACAATCACATCCACCTGTCCCTCCAACCTCGCTGGCACCGGCCCTTGAGCTCACTGCACCACCCCTGCAGCTGAGCCACGGATCATCCTCCGCCACAATCATATAGTGCCCTTCAAATTTAAGGGCAAAATGCATAAAGGTTGCAGTTAGCTTGCGCCTGTCACAATAAATAAATAATTTTCTGTTAGCGGCGCGCTACATCGCTGCGGCACGTGCACTGCATAGAAAATAAACTGGACTGTTTAAAGACTACTACAACACTCCCGTAAAGAAATAGGACAATACTGTGTTCGTATTTTTACTGAAACATGGCTACACAGCTAGACGGGCTAGCCAGCTACCGTATCGACAGAGACCCCTTATCATCATGTAAGATGCCTGTCAGTTGACTGTGTGTTTACATCAATAACAGTGGTGTAGGAATGCAGCGATTTGTTTCTGTGCATTGGTCACAACTTGTGGAGGTTTTAGCAGTCAGATGTAGACCATTTTATATCCCAAAAGAGTTTACTGTGGTGATCATCGTTGCTGTTTATGTCTCATCTAGTGCTAATACTAGTGGAGTACTCAATGAACTCCACAAGATTATTAGTGATCTGCAAACAGCCCACCCTGACGGCTTCTTCATTATATCTGGGGATTTTAATAATGTCACACAATTTGGGTAAATTAGTTCTACCCAAATTTCATCTGAAAATTGACTTTGGAACAAAAGGAGATAACATGTTAGACCTTGTTTATGGAAACATCCAGGAACGGACAATCGGAATACATCTCCATACTTCTCACCCCAGTCAACAGACCCATCAACAAACAGATCAGACCAGCCTTGAGAGAGGTGAGAACATAGCCAGAGGGGGCCATACCTGATCTGCAAGACCAGATGTTTAGAGAAGCTGCTACATAAACAGACACTGTGGACCTTGAGGAGAACACAATCTCAACACAAGCTACATCAGCAAGTGCACTGAGGATGCCACTGTCTCAAAGACCGCCATCACCCGTGCAATTCATAAACCCTGGTTTTCTACAAAGCTACGCAACCTGATTAAAATCAGAGACTCTGCCTTTAAGTCCAACAATAGGGAAGCTTACACTACAGCCAGAGCAGACCTATCATGGGCCATCAAAGTGGCAAAGCAGGAGTATGCAGAAAAGATCAACACACACTTCATAAGTTTAAAGAACACTCGGCGCATGTGGCAGGGCATTCAAACAATGACTGGCTACAAGCCAACACCTCCAGCATGCAGCAGTGATCCCTCCTTGCCAGATGAACGGAATGACTTCTTTGCACGTTTTGAGGCAGAGAACAAAGTGCCAGGACGGAAGATGCCCCCCTAGTACTCTGTCTGTCCAGAGCAGACGTCAGGAATACACTTTACAGAATAAATCCGCGAAAGGCTGCAGGACCTGACAATATACCTGGCAGGGTGCTTCAGGAATGTGCTGACCAGCTCGCAGGCATCTTCACAGACATCTTAAATACATCACTGAGCTCAGCTGTGGTACCTGCATTCCTCAAAACCAAGAAAATCATCCCATTGCCAAAGAAGTCTACTGTGACCTGCCTCAATGACTACCGGCCATCATCACAAAGTGCTTTGAAAGGCTGGTATTGATGGCACATGAAAACCACTGAGTCTGGACCTGGTACAGTTTGCTTACCACCCAAACCGCTCCACAGATGATGCCATCTGGTCTGCTTTTCACCTTTCTCTCTCCCATCTCGACAAAAAGGACACTTATGTCAGAATGTTGTTTATTGACTTCAGCTCAGCATTCAAGAAAGTCATTCCTCAGAACCTGATAAAGAAGTTGAACCTACCATGAATAAACACCACTCTCTTGGACTTCCTATCTGTTAGGCCTCAGTCTGTCTTCATAGGAAATAACACTTTCAAAGTCCTCTGACTGAGTACAGGCTCGCCGCAGGGCTGTGTACTCTGTCCACTACTGTACAGCCCAAATCACATAATCAAGTTTGCAGATGACACATCAGTGTTGGGTCTCATCACCAACAATGATGAGTCTGAATACAGAGAGGAGGTGGACTGGTGTCAGAATAACAACCTCTCTCTACATGACCATCTCTTTAGTCTTCTGACTAAAGAGATTGTTGCTAACTTCAGGAAGAGCTCAACGGCCCACACCCCATCAACAAATCTGCTCTTGAGATGGTCACCAATGTGAAGTTCCTCGGTGTGCACATATCAGATGACCTCTCCTGAAACCTGAACACCACCACCATCATGAAGAAAGCCCAACATCTTCACTTTCTTCCGAAGCTGAAGAAGGCCAGTCGCCCTCCTCCCCTCCTCATATCATTTTACCAGGTAACCATTGAGAGCGTCCTCTGCTGCTACATAAGTCAAGTCAAGTCAAAGTCAACTTTATTGTCAATTCTCCCACATGTACAGGACATACAGAGAATAGAAACTTCGTTACTCTCAATCCCTAGATAAAATAGAAAATGAACATTTAAATATAAGAGTGATTAAAAATGCAAGTAAAATATTTTAAAGTAAAAAAAATTAAATAAAATTAAATAATATAATACA
>NW_005187882.1:7933-15108 GCF_000239375.1 Pundamilia nyererei
GATATTTTCCTGGAGTACTGTCTCTTAGCCTCTCTGATGCCACGGGAAAGGTTGGCCCTAGCTGTCCTCAGGCTTGCCTCGTCTCCATCTCTGAAGGCAACATTCCGAGCTTTCAGCAGCCTGTAGACCTCTCCTGTCATCCATGGTTTTTGATTGGCCCGGACTATTTGGTACGGGTACTCCGCTTTTGCAGAAAAGACGTCTCTGCAGTGAATAGTGAGGACAGCAGAGAGGATCATTGGAGGCCCTGTCCCACCCATCTCCCACCTCTACGACAAACACATCATCCGACATGCAAACAGCATAGTGAAGGACACTTTCCACCCCTCACATACACTGTTCTCCCTTTTTCCATCTGGCAGACGGTTTCGCACCATCAAAACCGCAACGGCCAAATAAAGCTTTTCCCCCAAGCAGTCAGAGCACTGACTCTGGAGCGGAGTCTCCGGTGATACGCCCACGAAAGATTTTCCAGTGGTGCAGTCTCCTGATGACACCCTACGACCCACCTTTGATCAAGTGATAGTAATTGATATTCACCTGGCGCACCCTGAAACCATGTGGACCTACCCACGCTTTGTATAATAGAATGATAGGCTTTATAGAATGAGTCGTGACAGTCGCAGAGAGGAGACACACGACAAGTTTCCTGGCGGCCTAAAAGCCACCAGGAAATGATTTTCCAGGCGGCTCATTATAACCCCATGGCAGCACATATGAGATAAAACTCTAGAGCGAATAATGGCCTGATTTTATTTGCTGGGCAACCGAGTACAGGAGTATACTGATTCCAATATACACCAATGGTGCATCCTGCCCGGACTGTCAGCTGCTTAATCAGAATCAGAATCAGAATACTTTATTCATCCCAAGGGAAATTAGGGTTACAGCAGGCAGCACGCTAATGGCGCATGCGCCATGCCAGAGGCACCATTGCAATTAACGGAAGTCCTATTCAAGCGCATTGGCAAGGCCATTTTGCCGGAGTGTCATGGTCCTGAGTCTGTGATAAATGTTTTTGGTTGTTATTATCTTGTGTTTAAGGTTAATTCCTGTTGTCATGTTCTTTGGGGTTGGTTGGGTGTGACGGAGGTGTGGTCCGGGGCGCGGCTGCAGGGGAGGAGTGGTGCAGTGAGCTCAACGGGGCGGTGCTGGAGATGCCGGTGAGAACAGCTGATGGCGATTTGGACTGATGATGGTTTCCTTCCCTTTTTATAGTGAGACGGAGAGGAGCGGAGGAAGAGGGAAATCAGCTGGGACCGACAGCTGTCAGACTGTGTTCAGTCATAATCCAGGGAAAACTATAAATAAATGTGGAATCTGGTGATAAAGACCTGTGTGTGTGTGTACCTGTGTGTAGTGCATTTCACATTGGGTTTTGGTTATATTTTGAGCTCCTTCTGCTCTGTGTCTCTGTGCCTGCCCTGGTCCCATGTCTCTGTATTTCCCCTGAGTCTGTGTTTGTAAATTGAGTCTGTGCATTTCCTGTTTTACTTTGAAGGTCAGTGTCTCAGGTTAATGTATTCTGTTTTGCTTCCCTCGATCTCCTCAGGTTTGAATACTCCCAGCCGTGCTCCCCCTGTGTCTCATTTCCTTGCTACTGCCTTTTATATTTACGCCCTGTGTTCTTTGTGTTTAGCGTTGCGTTGTCAGTGTCTCATCCCTGGAGCTGTGTGATCTTCCCTTTGTTTCCTCATCTCTCAGTTTACCATTCACCAATTTAGTGTAATATTCTGTATCGCTGTTAAGCCTGCAATAAAGCAGTGATTTTTGAGTTTAGTTCTGTTTCCGTGAGTCTGCACTTGGGTTCATTTCCTTCCTGCACATAGAAATTCCATGACACGGACTGCATGTAGCTATCGCTTTGTATTAGCTCTGTTGGATTATGCAACGTGACACCCGGAAGCAGTACTACTGCAAACCAGTTCTGCAAAGAGTGTGGCACAGACGCTGTTTCAGGTTGTCTCCCGAGTTGGCATTCCAAAAGAGATACCAACTGAACATTGCACGTTTTTCATGTCTTGCCCACTAAATGAAGTGTATGAATTATTCGGTATTAAATCTATTAGGACCAGCATCTACCGCCCTCAGACTGAGGGGATGGTGAAGCGGCTGAATAAAAATTCGAAGTCCATAATTCATAAGTTCATTTACAAGGATGAACGCAATTTGGATTTCTGATTAGACCCTTTGTTGTTCATAGTGCCCCAGGCCTCCACGCGATTTTCTCCCTTTGAACTGCTGTTTGGCAGGAAGCTGAACTGGGAGGAAGGTCCAAGCCTGGCAAAAAATGAGATTCAGTACGTCATGGACCTGAGAGGAAAGCTACACACACCGGGTAGGTTATCATGAGAGTATCAGCTTCAGGCCCAGAAAAGTCAACAGCAGAGGGGCTAGACTCAGGTAATTTTCACCGGGAGACAAAGTCCTTGTGTTACTCCCTACTTCAAGAGGAAAGTTACTCGTCTGGTGGCTAGGGCCCTTCGTGGTCACATGGCGGGTGGGTGGTGTTGACTATGAGGTGGTACAGTCAGACAGGGGAGGAGTCAAACAGGTATATTACCTCAACTTCCTTAAAACATGGAGAGGGGTTGAAACCGCTTCTCTGGTGAGCCTGGTGAAGCAGAGAGATGAGCAGCGAAATTCCACCATTCCACCACCACCATCTCACACAGACTCAGAGAGCAGATGTTCCTGCTACGCAACAGCATTTTGCGGATGTGTTCTTCCCCATGCCTGGCCATGCAATGCTCATAGAGCACCATTTTGAAATGCAACCTGGCATGACGGTGCATTCACGGCCCTATAGGTTACCAGAACATAAGCAGCAAATTCTTCAGAAGGAATTGGCTAAAATGCTGAGAACGGGAGTAATAGAAGAGTCGCATAGCACAAGATGTTGCCCAATAATTCTGGTCATAAAGAAAGATGGGTCTACATGGTTCTGTGTTGACTATTGCAAAGTGAACGAAGTGTCACAGTTTGATCCCTACCCCATGCCCCGGATTGATGAGCTCCTGGACCGGTTAGGCACAGCCCGATTTTTGACGACACTGCATTTAACCAAGGCCTACTGCCAGATTCCCTTGTCTGTGGAGTCCAAGGAAAAGATTGCTGTGGGCAGTCGATTCCTTGTGCTGTTATCTCCTGGGGCACTCATTCGCTCTTTGCTCAGACCACACCCTGGTGCAGTGGTTCCACCCATGAAGATGCCAATGCCTGGATCACCTGGTGGTATTTGGCTTTACAGCCAATTTAAGGCGACACAGCTACAAGATGTCTCCATTTCAACTTGGGTTAAAAATTCAGACTTCAAACTACATACCAGTTTTTAAATTACACGTAAAACCAGAATTATGATAAAAAATACACACAATGTTTTTTTCTGGACAAAACAGTGGTGTTTACAGCAGGAAGAAATGACAAAAACTGTGTTTTCCAAAGACAACATTGGCAAACACTTCCTGCTTGTGTTACAGGCCTTCGATGGGGTCTGTTTTTAAACTGTTTTTTTAACAGAAAAGCAGAGACAGGAGACATCAGTTGCGTTCGGTCTGCAGGCTCTTCCTCGTCTGGTTTATTAACAGAATTTAACAACGTCCTTTTCTTTTCATTTAGACACACACATTTCTCTTTTAACAACACAAACATTCAATTAGGTCCATAGCTCAAACCCTTTTGGTTACCTTGCACTCTCGCAAGAATAAACTTACAAAATAATCATTGTATATGAGTGTCCTTATTTACAATAAATCTGTAACCAATTCTACTGCATTTCAGCATCAAAAACATTTCTATGCAGCACCACTAACACTGCAATTAACCCGCTTATATACCATTATAAATTCCTTATACTTTAACAGATTCAACAATATATTACATTTGTAACCAGTATAGATTGGGCAGTTATAATATACAGGGAAGGTGCCTGGATGTGCACAGTGAGATGTTGGAATGCGATATGGCACTAGGGGGAAGTAAGGTAACAGGGGATATGGTGGCATGGTGTAGTGTGTTGTGTTTGGTGACTCGTGCACTTCAGCACAACTGACTGATGGATGCACCCGGAGAGAGGGCTGGCCAAGGGTGTCATATGTGAAATGTGTAACAGGCCGTCATTCTCCACTAGACCTTCTTAGAACTGATTCATTAGTCGGCGGGGTCACGTTAGGTGTATACTGTGCCCTTTCTGAAAGTGGCAGTCCAACTTCTCCTTCGTCGACTGTGAAAGGCACTTCAGTGACTCCTGATTCCTGTACCCTCTCATGTTCCTCCTCTCCCATGTCGTTGTCAAGTTCAGTGCTTTGGTGTCCACCATCTTGTTCCATTCCTTGTTCCCTCAATTCATCTGTTGCTTCTGTTGGCTGAGGTGCTCCACAGTTAACCACTCTGCTGAACTCAGCTGTTCCTCTTGAGGGTCCAACAGTATGGTTACAGGTATGTAGTGCATCCTCTTTGTTCCCACTTCTCAAATCATACCTCAACTCATAATACATTGAACTCTCATCCTCATCAGAGCTTGTGTCAGAGTGGGCTTGAAACTCTGTCTCTCTTTCTTTTTCTTGATGGCGGATGGCCCGTCCCCCTTATCTACAGCAGGCAAGTCCACAGGAAGCTCATTGACAAGATGCAATAGATTGCGATGTAGAACACGCACTTTCTTCCCCTTTGCCTCTGAGGTCACTCTGTACACTGGGCTGTCATTGATCTGTTCCTTCACCACATAAATGGTGTTCTCCCAGTAGGACCTTAACTTGCCAGGACCACCCCTCTCAGTCAGATTCCGCACTAGTACTCTGTCTCCAGGTTGGAGTACCACTGCTTTCAAGTGTCGGTCATAGTGTTTCTTCCCACCATCACTTGACTTTTGGCTGTTTCCAGATGCAATCCTGTAAGCTTCAGTCATTCGTTCTTTCCATTTCTCAGCATAACCTCTTGCAGTTTGTGGCTCTCCATCAGGAACCATGCAGGACCTCTCACATTCCGTCTCATGTCATCTGTCAGCTTTTGATCTGAGTCTTTCATTTTCATGATCTCACCTATCGCAGGGTCTGCTCTTTGAGCCCTTTGTAGTTCATCCAAATTGATAGGCGTGACCATTTCTTGGATTACTGGTCCAAGCTGGTCACCTTGCGCTAAAGCCAGAGCAGCGATCCATGCGACATCTCCATGCTTGCCTGCTCCACATCCCTCCCAAGTAGTGGCAACAGCTTCTTTGGAGAGCTCTTTTGTACATTCAGTGACGTATCTGTCAATGTCAAGGGGACTCCTCAACAGGGTGTCTGCGTCAACATTTACTTTGCCAGGTCTGTACCTTATATCAAACCTGAAATCTGATAGCTCTCCCACCCATCTGAACCCAACCGCATTCAACTTGGCGGTACTCATGACATAAGTTAAGGGATTGTTGTCTGTGTAGATGGTAAAATACGGGGCATAGAACAAGTAATCCCTGAACTTCTCGCAGACAGCCCACTTGAGGGCGAGAAACTCAAGCTTGCCCGAGTGGAGTCTGTAATTCTTTTCAGCTGGTGTCAGTGTTCGGGAGCCGTATCCAATCACTGTTAGCTTCCCATTCTGATGTTGGTAGAGAACGGCCCCAAGGCCTTTATCAGATGCGTCTGTATGAAGGACGAAGGGAAGCTCAAAATCCGGGTAGGCAAGTACAGGGGGGTTTACCAACATATCAATCAACTTACACAGGGCACCCTGGTGCTTCTCTGCCCACTCAACTGGTGTTTTGGATGGTAACTGTGCACCTTTCCCCTTCTGTCCTGTAACCTTCCCCAGAAGATGCTCCTCTTTGGTTTTCTTGGGTTGCAAAAGCTCATAGATGGGTTTTGCTATTCTTGAGAAATCCTGGATATGTGAGCGATAGTAACTCAGGAACCCAGCGATCCTCCTCACACCTCCCACTGTGGCAGGTGTCTCCTTTTTCAGGGCGTACACTGCCTCGAGATCTCTTGGATCAATGCGTACTCCTTCAGCTGACACTAAACGCCCAACATACCTCACTTCTCTTTTAAATAGGTCACATTTTGTCGGCCGGAGTTTGACTCCGTAGTTCTTCAGGGCTCTCAAGACTTTCCTCAGCCCTTCCACATGTTCCTCAAAAGTCTTGGCGTAGCACAAGATGTCATCCAAGTATGGGATGCAGCACTCATCCCGAAGGGGAGCCAGCATTTCTTCCATACTGCGTTGGAATGCAGCAGGTGCGTTGGTAAGACCGAAGGGAATTCGCACCCATTCATAAAGGCCCCAGGGGGTGATGAATGCAGTCAGATGACGGGATCCTTCTGCTATAAAGCCCTGGTGATAGGCTTTTCCCTGGTCCAAAATGGAGAACCAGTTGTAACCTCCCAAGGTGTCAATGAGGTCCTGGATTCTTGGTAATGGGTGGCAATCAGGTACTGTGCGCTGGTTCAGGAGACGGTAGTCGATACAGAGCCTTAGGGAGCCATCCTTTTTCCGCACGCAAACTATTGTAAGGGGATCTAGACTTTACAATCCATCCTCTTGCTAAGAGGTCCTCAATATACTCTTTAACCTCCTTATAGAGGGGTTTTGGAATTGAGGCGTACGATTTCTGAATTGGGGTTGTGTCTTTGAGTGTTATTGTCATTTCCAAGCTGGGAATGCACCCCACGTCATTTTCATCACGTGCAAAAGCCCCTGACTCTTCCCTTAACATTTTTTTGGCAACAGTTTGTTGGTCTAAAGCGCTATATAAATACAGGCCATTTACCATTTACAGTTTGTTGGTCTTCAGTCAGGTGGCTAACATCAACAGGTGGATCCCATTCCTGTGTTGCTTGATCTTCACTGCACTGCTGGGGTATTTGAGATACATCAGGGTCGACATCTTGAGTCACTTTGGGCTCACCGAGGTTTGGTGAGTCAGTTTGTATGACTCCTGCTATTGGTTCAATAGTTCAAAGGGCTGCTCCGCCGGTGAGGGTCACATCGTGCTTAGTGTGGTTGCCAATAGGTACTTTGACATATGGGACCGGAGTTTGTGGTCAGAGAGGTAGGTTTTTGCCTACTGGTGATCAATGAGACTCACTTGTGCACCTGTGTCCAATAAACAGTCCACTGCAAAGCTATGAATGTAACCCTTGATTTTACATTTTTTTCCAACAAGCTGTGCCACTCTCTCACTTGCCCCTGTGTCTGCA
>NW_005187882.1:15399-18002 GCF_000239375.1 Pundamilia nyererei
CTGACTGGCTGTGAGAGACTCCACCACTTTGGTCAGGGTTTCCACCTTTGCAGCCAGCTCTTCTATGACTTTATTCTTACTCTTAAATTTACAGTCAGTCATTTCAGTGTCTTTAGCAGGTTCAAGTTGAGCAGTATGAGCATGTGTTATCTTTTGTAGAGTGGAATATCCCAGTCTTCGCTGTCGCTCACTCTCTTCACTTGACACTTTGTTCACTTGCCTTATCAAGGCTTCATCTGACACACTGTAGTCTGATAGTAGTGGCTTGAGTTCATTACGAATGTCACTATATTTTGGTAGAAGACCTTGATGAATGGTGCATAGAAACACATTTTGGATCGTACGTGTCTCATATGCAACGTCCATGTTATCCTGCCTGGATGCAAACATGACTTTCTGCTTCAGTCCAATCATCCTGTAGAGGAACTGTTGTGGAGTTTCATGGTCATGTTGCTTAGTGCTCAACAATTCCTGAAATAACTCACTCCCACTCTTCTCACTCAGGTGTGAACGTAGTAAGCTTTTGAGTTCAATGAGGGTTAAGTCATCTTTACTGATCAACATGTCCTTAAACTGTCCAGGCTTGATAATACGGAGCACACCTTGAATGATCTCTCCCTCTGTGTGCTTCACCTTGAGCCCCTCCTCAATCTGCTTACACAGTCCATGGTAGCTAATGTCAGATGCAATGTCCCCAACCTGACCACCATGTACTTTAAACTCTCTGCGTTGCAAAAATGGCAGGTCTCTTAGGGAAACCATGTGATCAGGCTTAGATTGTCGCATGTCTGTGGTGGAGCGGCTGTTTGTCACGCTCTCAGCTCGAGGCTGGAGTGACTGTGTAATAGTGGGGGTGAGTGTGTCTTGTGTTGCAGATGTCACTTGTAAATCTGCTAACTTTTTACCAAGTGCCTCGTAGTTAGCCTTTAGCATTTCATACTCTGTTATTTGTGGATTAACAGACTCAAGAGGCAATATAGCTGAGGTAAGTACATCACTCTGTTCAGGGTGCTTAAGTGTTGTGAGAGTAACAACATTTTCCTCTGAGACCACAGGGTGAGATACTTCAGCGGTACGACTATTAATGAGATGAATAATAGCATCTTTCAACAACAGTAGGTGTGAAAACCCCTGATCCTCTAAGTCAAGCAATGTCTTACAGCGCAGATAAGCACAAACATAATCAAAACAACTTTCCTCATCACCACGTCTTACACTTGCGGGGTCCACATCAGGTACTGGTGTGATGTTTGTAGCAATCTGGAAGAGTTCCTCTGCTGTCAGTGCATAAAGACTCTTTCTGATCTGCCAAGCCAGCTCTTTTCTTTCACTGTCCTCTATTGTGTGTCCTTTGGCTAGCAACTCCTCACAGTGCAGTCAGCTCAAACACATTTGTAACCAATAAACAAAAATATTCTTCCATTGCTCACAAACAGTTCACAATCATCCACAAACAGCATACATCAGACTATTTACATTTGACACATAAGAACTGGGTAGGTCCTAATCAACTGTAACTTCCAATAATGTCAGGATAAAAGAAGCGTCTTGAGAGCTGCATTTGTCACAAAATAAAACAGGTAATAAGACCAGCTGCCTATTTAGACTACGAGTGAAATGGCGGCTGCCATTACAAATGGCGGTATAGTTAGCTTTCTCTCAATCGGTGAAAACACACTCTCTCACAACATTCGCGGTCTTTAAACTAAGGCAGAAAAAGGTTTCTTTGGTTTATATGTACATTGCAGTGAGCAAACTTGAACTACTGACCAGTTTTTTTAACAGAAAAGCAGAGACAAGAGACATCAGCTGCGTTCGGTCTGCAGGTTCTTCCTCGTCTGAGGCAGAGACGCGTTGCAACGGCCTATCGCACTCACCACTATCTCCCCCTTGTGGCAATGCCACGCAATTACATTGTCCATAACTCTAAATGAAAAGTCCAATACCACCATAAAATCAGGTCTTTTACATCAAAACAATTCACAAAAAAATTACAATTGTGACCATACACTTGTGGGCATCACACTTGCAAGTGAAAAAAGAAAAGAAAAAACACCCCTTCCCTATTGGTGTTAAAGTGTACCATGTCAACCAATCAAAAAATGATATGGCAACATGTGGCACTTGGTTGTTTAGGGAGAAGAGGAAGTTTTAGGAGTGACACCCATTAGAAAAAGCAGGTGAGAAAGAAAGAAAGAGAGAGAGCGGTTTTTCACATGTGAGACATTAGTGACATTTAGCGTATTTGGAGGCTATCCGGTTGTTCAGTCTGACGTCACTAGCCGTGTCTGGGCCTAAACTCCACTGCAGGTCCATATATCAAACGATCACTATGGCATTACTGAGAGTTGAAAAACTGTCTAAAGTCTTTCATCTTTAATGAAATGATCAGCGTTCTGCTCTACCAGGTGTAACAATTGAGTTTTGCATCCAGGCATCCATGAAAATGGAATTTATGACATTTAACGGAGTTAGAAGTTAGCAGGAAGTTAGCTCGCTAGCTTCTCTCTAAATACAATATAGCATGTCCTGACTGCGGGGTTTTGGAAACAAATGAAAACGTACAGCTCTGTTATCACTTCCAACATAAATGAAGACAGAAA
>NW_005187882.1:18490-23742 GCF_000239375.1 Pundamilia nyererei
ATTAGCGGTAATAAAAGCCGAGGGAGGTCAACAGTGATCACTGACTGTTTTAGGAGCTTTTTGAGATTAAATAGAAGAAAATACATAACATTAAACATGTTAACAACACAAAAGCCATATTAAATGCAGACTACTTTAGGCCCGGAAGTAGGATTCGTCACGTCATCACTTAACAATCGGATAGTTAGTGTGTTGTGTAGTCATTGTTTTGTTTTGTGTGTCAGTTACTCTAGTGAATGCTCAAAAAAAGCCAGCAAAGGCAGATTCCAGTGTAAATGCTGTCCCCACATGGAAAACTGGACTGATACACCTCGTTTGTCAGACCAGCAAGGTTTAGGCCTGTGGTGTTCTCCTCTGTCTTATAGTGGACACAAACTATTTTTTTGAGTTGAATGAATAATTTGTGTGTCTTCTTATTTAATGCAAAACACCTGATTGTTCTGTAAATAGTTTTAAATGGTTTTATAAAAAACGCCTGAGGCCTTGGCTGCATTTTTAGGTAAATAATACCATATAACTTTGTTGTTTGCAAAAGTTGTGCATAATTTTTAGAAATGTATTATTTCTATTTGCATTTCAAGTTATGACAATGATTTGTTAAACATGGTTGTGGTTTTTACAGTAAAAAAAATAAAACTTTTTCTACTTGGAATTTAAATTTTTTGTCTGAATTTTGATCAATTGTGCTGAAATATAGTATGTCAAAATGAAAAAAACAACTCCAATTCAGATATTTGAGGTTGTGCTGAAAATAATGACACCAAACAAGGCAAGATAAACAGTTTTTAAAGGTGAAATATAGAGGTAAAAATCAAAAGTAATCAAAAATGGCCAATTATACCCTGTACCCCACAGGGTTAAGTTCAAGGTGGTCCATAGGGCCATGGTCGTGGCCTATTTCCTACAGCAGGGAACAAATGACTCTCTCCTTTTATATAATGACAGAGGAGGTTTTTTAATTCAGCTATTTAAAATTTATGCCTATGAATATTTAAATACTTGTTGAAAAATCAAGATGTAGCCACTACAAACATGTGATTTATAGAATATGATGCTGAACATGAGGTATAAATAAACAATTTAAAATGAAATCAAGTCTATATCCCATATTTAACACTGATGGGGAAAATCTTTCTGCAGAACATTTATTTGTACTTTTGATATTTCATGCACAATTTTTTAGTAATACAGTTTTATGTCTAGTGAGATGTTTTAATTTTGGTTCATTGCTTCTTTTCCTAAATGAAAGCTTTGGAATGTTTGTCCACCATCTGTCATTGTCAGTTAAGAATAATTAATTTTTGGTAATACAGTAGATATTCATTTAAGCATATTAGTAGTAATATTTTACAATTCTTCAGCCAGGAAGGAGCACAAAAAGGTGAAGATGTTTATGTAGAGTACAGACAGACAGAACAATCTGATCCATTTTATGTTGCTAAATTGGCAAATAGTGGAGGAAGTTGTCTTTGTTTGTGCATGTATTGGGGTGGAAAGGTAGTCTGTGAATGCCTTTCTGTAAAGGACACCATATGCCACTGTGATACACATTGTAGAATACAATGACAATACAAGGACTGGATTCAAAATGATGGCAACCCCCCCCCCCCAAAAAAAGGAAAAAAAAAAAACAAATAAAAAAGATCCTCTGACTAACTTCAAGTATAAAATTTGTCTTTTTTTTAAAGAGCTGTCAACAATCCTCCTGTAGTAGCAACTCCTTAACAATTGGTGGCAGTCATGTGCTTCTGAAGTTCCAGCGGCAAGCCTTCATTACAATAAGAGCATTCTGATGATGCTCCAAACTCATGTACAGATGCGCACAAATACATGCATTCATAATGCATGCTTAACATGCATGCTTAAATACCACCACACAGCAAGTACGATTTTGGCTGTTCTACAGCTCTTCAAGCTATATGGTTCTATAGAATTCATTTATAACCCAACCTACCCTGGCTTTTGCCAAAATCTTAGCCTCTCCAGCTGGCTGTATCAAAGCATCCATGACACTGCAGAGATTTAGAGGATTGTGGGCAAAGAGATGGGCACAGGATTCATTGAAGGAGGAAGATTATTTCCTTTTTTTTTTTTTTTGCCTGTCCCATTTGGTTCTTTTGCCATCAGAATTATTGTCTAAAGGCGAGGAAAGATGCCCAATGGATTTACTTTACCAAATTGACCATCCCAGCCTTGCCATAATGGTCTATTTGATTCACCTTTTATTGTTTATTTTTATTTTTTTTTACTTTCACTTGCTAGATACGGGACAGACTTGAATGAGGAAAAGAAAAGGGAGAAAGGAAGAGAGGGAAAAAACAGCGGTGAAGAGGGATGGGGATAAAGGGCAAAAAAACAAAAGCCAACTAAATAAGCAGACAAAAAATACATATATCAATCACCTGGATCACCTGTTGAGAAAGAAAAAAGAAAACAAGCAGAAGATAACGAGAGCATTAGAATAAACAACATCACGATGATATACTGTATGGGAATATGACAGTAAATACTAAATATTAAACATTATTGTGCAGCACGTAAGATCGACAGCGCACAGTGTGCTTTGAGGTAGGAGCGAAAAAAGGGTGTAGTTTGTGTGTGTGAGCACCCGTGTGTACACCTGTGAGCATGGACGCGCTTGTTTTTAAAAGGTTCCTTCATGTAATGATCTGCTAGAGGGTGTGGGGAGCCACAGCCCCGTCCTCCAGGGCATGAAGCAGGTATGGAGGAGATCAAGACTCCAGACATCTAGAGGCCCCCAGAACACAAGAGACCAAGGAAGACCAGCAGAGGGGCAGTCGCACCACTGTCCCAGAAAGAGCTGACGAGAGTCCCAGATGACGGGTCACTCAGCAGCTGCAGAGCAGAAGCCAGGGGGGGTTTCAGTGACGTGCCCGTGAGCTCCGCCGGCAGCCGGCAGCCAGCTGCGCCAGAGTGACCGAGCCCCAGGCCGAGAGGCTGAGGGCACCCCACCCCCGAAGTGGCCCGAGCGAGCCCCAGGCTCCAGGCCCCCATAACCAGTCACCAAGGAGTGAGCCGGTGTGTACCTGGACGCCCATCCCCGGACACAAAGAGCCACCAACGGACCGATGTCTGAGGGCGTCTGCCACTGGCAGGGGAAGTGGTGGGGGGATATAGGCCTCCACACCTTAGAGGTCCTGAGATGTCCCTAGAGAGGTGCCGTCTGAAACGAGACCTGACAAACAGGCACACACAGATACAAACATCCATTCCCACCCTCATGCTCTTATATGGAAATACTCAACACTCAACCAACGTGGAGACAGACATAGAGAGACACTGTAAACACAATCACACTCCCCAAGCGTACTATAAGCCCCGGGTCTAGGTACCCTTGCCCCTGGAGGGGGAAACTGCACCCAGACCCAGGTGGTGTTACCCTTTTCCCTGGGGTGGGGAGAAGCAGACCGCCCGACTCCGCAGCAGCAGGGAGGCCCCACACTCCAGACCCCAGTCGGACAGCAAACTCCTCCTCCTGGCCCCCCACTCCAGCAGGTCGCATAGAACAGGGGTGTGAGAAGACTCCAAACCTCCCTCCACCCGCTCATATGTCGTGTTGATGCATGTGTGTTCTAAGGTGCATTTAAAACCCAGGAGGGCATGGAGCTACCTGCCAGAGAGCAGCAGGTAAGCGCATAGCCCCTCCTGATAGCCCTCAATGTCTACGTGTATTTAAAATTGAGAGGTGGGCAACGCCGCCAGGTGTGAGGTGTACACCCTGATGGTCTTTCGGAGTCCGTGTAGCGTGCCCACCCCCAAGACCCTATATGTATGTGTTATGAGAGTGTGAGTAATGTGAATGTCTAAGTTGTGAGATAAAATTGAGGCACAAGAAGCCAGAAGGGGACAGAAGGGGGGATGCCTCCCCTGCACCCTGGTGACACACCTTTACCCCAAGGCCCTGCATGTGTGGATGATTGTGGTGGAGCGGGAAGAGGGAGGCAGCTGGAGATGGGGAGGGAAGGAAGGGAGGGGCAAGTGACCCCTCCTTTCCGCCCAGAATGAGATCTTCCTCCACCTCTCTTGTATCTCCCCCTCCTGCAGATTGAGTTCCTGAAGAGAGGAGAGCTCCTGCAACAACCTCCCCCACCAGTTGAAGAGCCCCCCAGGTGGCTCGATGCACTGGCGGCACCCTGCAGCAGGGCCGGGCCCCCATACACTCACCCGCCCACAACCCCAGCAACATACCCACCAGGACCCAAGCCCCTGAGGGCCCCAGCCCAGAGACGGAGCGCCCCCAGAACCTCCATCCTGGATCCCTTCCGCCCGCCCTGGCCTGGTGCTTTGTGCTTTTCTGTTTAGGGCTGTCAGGAGTCAGCCCTTAGAGGGGGGGGGGGGGGGGGGTACTGACCCAGTATTTTGAGTTTATTATGGTTTGGTTTAATTTTGCATCATGGATTGTTTTCTTGTTCTCTTGTTGTGGTTGTGATGATTATTATTTGAGGTTCATGTTTCTGTTATCCATGTTTTAGGAATTGTGGTTTCATGTATAGTTCAGTTCCATGTGTCATTTTCTGTCTCTGTGTTGAGTCCGTGTCTCTGAGTTGTGATTCATGTTTCCTGTTTTATTGTGAAAGTCTTTGTCTTATGTTAGTGTGTGCAGTATCCCCATGTCTCGTTAGCCCTGATCTCTCCCAGCTGTGTCTCCCTCCTGTTGCCGATTCCCCTATTACTACCCTGTGTATATAAGCCCTGTGTTTTCCCATGCTCGGTGTCGCGTCGTGCCCTCAGATCCTGCCTGTGTGTTCCAGGTAGTGTTTTCATGTTTAGTTTCTATTTTGTTGGTGCCAGCAATAAAGCTGTGGTTTTCAGTTATATTTCCGTCTCAGACTCCTGCACTTGGATCCACATCTCCACCTCCCTGCACACAGAGCCCTGACAACCTAAGAGCCAACAGAGCCCCTAATAAGCCATCACCGCTACCCAGGGTTGAGCTCCCCCAAGGAAGATGATCCCGGGGAACCCCTCGACGCCCTAAGCCTGTCCCTACCCCCACACCAATCACAACAGCGAAGGTGGGACCAAACTATGACACCCCACCCCCACTAGGTGATGGAGCTAATCAAAGGAGCCCAGAGCAATTGATCATATGTGGTGGCAGAGGCTGTATCAAGACTAATGTAATCTAATAGATAATTTCTATATTGGTTAGAATTAAGCTTATTTTTATTTTTCTAGTTCATGAGGACTGTTTTCTTGGCTATGCATAGGGCAGTGAAAACCATATGGGC
>NW_005187882.1:39533-44314 GCF_000239375.1 Pundamilia nyererei
GAAGTCCACAAACAGGATCCTGGCGTAGGTTCCTGGGGAGTCCAGATGCTGCAGGATGAAGTGTAGGGCCATGTTGATGGCGTCGTCGTTTAAGAGCCAACAACACACTGGGCACGGCCTTGACTATGTTTCTGTTCAGACAGAAGTTTTTTTTCTTCTGTTTGTTTGTTTCTTGTATGTTTATATTTTTGGGTTTGGAGATGTACTGTTCCCCGCCTCTCGCCCAATGACACCTGGAACAGCTGGGATGTACTGTTTTGCAACAATGCTTTTTGATTCCACAGTTACAGCATTTGCTAAGTCCTGCCCACCTTTGGCAAGCAAACCTTTTAATTTTTTACCTGTGTAATGTGCAGAAACAGTTGTAGAGTTGTAGAGAGTATTGTATGTATCAAAGAAGTCACTGAACGCTTGCTTAGCTGACAACACGTGGACAACAACATGATGTAATTGAAGGTTCGGTGCACATATGGTACCTCACAGCCAAGTTTGTCTTGCAAGAGCTGCTGGACACTGCCATGCCTTCCAGATATCATGGAGGCTCCATCCTATACTTGACTTCAAATCCTGGTCAGGCTCAGGCCTGCCTTTGTCACTTCAGACAGAATAATATCAGTAATGGACTGCGCATCACTTGAGGTTGCGGTGGCTATTACAAGTAGTCGTTCCATTATTTCCACTGTTTCTTCAGTGACAAAATGAATAACTAAGGAAATTTGGGCCAAATGGGGGTCTTTCCTTATGTTGAAGTCAACTACAGATAGGAAAAGTCTGCTCCCCACTTCTGACATGTCATCAAAAGCATCTAATTTTCCCCTTACAGGCAACTGATTTGAAATAGCAATTTTTTTGGAGCTGATCTGAATGAACTAGTGCAGAGATTTGTTTCTCTTTCTCTACACACTGCTTCTTGTCTTTCCACAAACTAAAACAGGCCAAATATTCCTTAAAAGTCTTGTGTCTGTTATGTCCCTTATTGGTTTCTATTTTGTGTTTCAACTCTGTGAATCCTCTGGTAGTGAAAGCTGGATCACATTTTGACTAAAAAAGAAGCATCCCTCTTGATGGAATATTCAAGTCAGTCTCCATTATGATGCCATGCATACATAAATAACTTCTTAGTTGTACTCAAGAGATGAGAGGGATATTTCTCAAGTCAGACTTGCACAAGTCCATCCATTCCTAAATCATCTGGAAAAATGTCTGTGTCCATTAGCTTCCTAACCCCACTAGCACTCGTGTCATCCAGGATGGTAATGCTACCTTCATTGCTGCAGCTGAGCTGGTTCTCAGGGTTAGGTGCAGTAATTGCAGCATTATTGTTAGCTGAATCATTTACCTGGCCTTGCCGTTACTGCTGTAGTTTATTCCTGACATGGACGCTCCTAACCACTTTTTGATATCTATTTTATATACTGAGCAATACACTTTGTACACATTGCATTTAGCATCTGAGCTAGCCTTCCCTACCACATTAGTTCCACCCACTTGACACCGCTACCTAACTATAAGGTCACCGTGTAATAAAATTGAAAGGATGATCAAATTTTAATTGGCTACAGAAAGGTTAGCCCTATAGCTGTAAATGTATTTCACATTTCTTTTGTCAGTTAGGGCTTTAAATTGAGGAGGGAAAGTAAGATAATTGAACAGGCCTGGCCCATTCATACTGCCGACGCTGACTTCTAAGCAGCATGTACTGTAGATAAAGCATTTGACAATATTGTCAAATATGGCGTGTTGGGGGAGCAGCTTGTTCGTAGTTAGAAGCGGTGAATGGAGCACGACCGAAGAAGCGGGGAGACCCCCGGGCAGTAGCAAGTCAGCCAGAGGAAGATCTGTTGGGCTTACCAGATGGAGCCTCACACCCCCACCCACTGAGAAGCTGTCGGAGCTGCCAAGGGATGCTACAGGCTCCAAGACCACGAGCGGCCAGCCAGCCTCCACTGATGGTGATGTCTGGGAGCGGCACACCCTTATTGCTGGCAGCTAAGGGGGACAACGCCAACTGCCTCCTGGACCAAGTGCAGCCGGCGCTGCCATCAGAGGCTCCTGTCGCGGGGAGCATGAAGCTGCCACGCTATAATGGGGAGGCACATCCAGAGACCTACCTTATCAAGGTACAGCTGGCTGCTCAGCTAAACGGAGGGTCAACGGAAGAGACAACTGTCCAAGTAGCTCTTGCCTTGGAAGGCAGGGCCCTGCAGATCCTCACAGATCTTCAGCCAGAAGAGGGTTTAAGTTGGCCTGCTGTCGCCAGAGCAATGTAGAGTAGGTTTGGCCTCCGTACCCATGTATATGATGCCCGAGATAAACTTGCCAGCCACCCACAGAGACAAGAGGAGAGTCTGGGTGCCTATGCTGCAGATCTTCATCTTCATGTATGAAGAGGGTACCCTGCTTTTGATGTTGCAGCACAGGAAGAGTTTGCTCTCCAGGCTTTTGTTTGGGGTCTCCAGCCAAAACAACTACAAGAGCACATCCGTCTGCATGCACCAGAAACCCTGGCAGCAGCTCTAACTGAGGAAAGAGTGGAGCATGTGCTCAGCTCAGGTGCATGCAGCCCTGGCACAAGTCACAGGTGCATGCAGTCCTCATCCTTTGCTGCAAAGATGTCGGCAAACAAGTCAAGCAACTCCCGCAGCTGCCGTTGCTGATCAGCCTGGAGGGCCTCACAGCTCCTCTGGTATAGGTCCTCGACAGCTTGCTTGGTCTCAGTGGAAAGTTACTGTACTGCTGGTGAAGAAGGGGCTCCTTCCACCATCAGTGGCAACAGGCCCTCAGGCTTGCTTATGCTGGCTGAAAAAGTGGAGGCAGGCAGCGGGACTTCCTTGGTGGTGTGGAGCTTCACAGTCTCCGTGCCCAGGTAAAGGATTGCTCTGGACACGTCTACTGTGGCCTCCCATTTGGCCAGCAGGTCCAGACCAATGATGCATTGGTCCTGGATGCTGGCTAGCCAGAACTGGTGGTCCACAGTGCAGTTAGCAACAGTCACCAGGAGGGATCTTTCTCCCTTACCTCTTGCTCGCTCCCCCGTGACTGTGGTGATCTGGAACTGAGTAGGCTGCCAACCCTGCAGGGTGGGCACGATTTAGGCAATAATACTGCTTTGTTGAAGCCACAATCTTTTCATAACCATATGATTGTATATCTGTGTCTGAGTACGTGTGTGTGTATCCTGTATCAACTGAAGAGAGAGTGTCCTTTCACCCAGTTTTAAGCAAACGTCAACAGTCCTCCAGTCGACGCAGGTGACCTTGAAGGATGTGGACAGAGAGTCAAAATACATTCCCATAATCAGTGAGAAGAATTGGTTGTTCCATCCGGCTTCGGCCTTGAAGCCGTCCAGATGGCGACAGGGTGGCCGAAAGAGTTAATAGTTGTTTGGTTTAGGGTTAGTGCCAACAGACTGAATGTAATTTCGCAACTGATCCCCAAGTGGGTCCCCAGGTCTAACCAATTCCCTTTGCAGAGCTATGAACTTCTCCAAGATCTTATCAATATTGCGTTCAGTAAGCACAGTTTGAGTACTCATGGGTCTGTCCAACCTTGTGAGGTTTTGAACAGCTGTGACCACTTTATTGACAAGGCACAAATGAAGTCTAATGAGATGACCTATGATGAAAACATGCTGGACCTTTGTATGAAATATAATATGAACCTACAACTGATACATTCGTTAGGTACGAGATTTAGTTTTTTTTGGTTTATTGGCTAATGCCTCAGCTGGGGCCGTCAGTACCAGGGAGGGCTCCAGCCCGTACCAAGGAAAGTGTGGACCCAGGGCTGTACAGGTGGTGCCGGCAAGGTCACAGTCCAGATACAGTCCCCAAGTCTGGCCCAGCCGGCCAACCCGCCAGTGTGATTCGGAGGACAGATTGGTGGTGGGGGGCAGTTCCTCCGTTGTGCCACCCCGCCTTAATTTAATGGCAGCTGGTGTGCCAGGCTTCATGGGCTCCGTGCTGGACAGTAGCATGCAATGTGGCCTGGTTCTCTGCATTGATGGCAGTTTTCCCAGGATTTGGCCACCTGCTCGTCTATTCTCTCGCCGAGATCGCCAGGGTGGTGTGATGGTGGTTTGGTTGGCCATCTCTTCCTGGTCACTCCTTTCGTAGTCCGTTTGACGCACTCTGTGCCGACCTCACAAGCCAGAAAGGCATCCTCTATTGCCGCTGGCAGGCTCCCGTGAGTCAACATGAGGTTTTTCAGCTCTTGGTACCTCAACAGTTGTGGTCCAGGGTCCTCCAGCTGGTCCATGGTGCGGCGGGGGCAGGACACTTTAGAGTTACCAAGACTGTCCATCGGTGCGATGCCTGCATAGCTCAGAAAGGACCTTCCCAATGCTCTCATGCCCCCTTGCAACAGTATCAGGTGGGGGCTCCGGGTTGGAGTGGACATCCTGGGACCCTTGCCCACCACTGACCAGGGGAACCGCTACGTGCTGGTTGCGATGGACTACTTCACCAAGTGGCCTGAAGCCCACGCAGTCCCCGACCACAGGTGACTGCGTGGGCTGCGTGTTACCAGACACTCAGCGGTGGTAACAGCTGAGTGTTACCACCGCTGATTGTCTGGTCAACGACATGTTCTGCTGGTTCAGGGCGACCGTGGCTCAGGGGGTTGGGAATCGCATCTGTAACCGGAAGGTCGCCGGTTTAATCCCTGGGCCCTCTGTCCTGGTCGTTGTGTCCTTGGGCAAGACACTTTACCCTACTTGCCTACTGGTGTTGGCCAGAAGGGCCGATGGCGCGATATGGCAGCCTCGCTTCTGTCAGTCTGCC
>NW_005187882.1:45657-61005 GCF_000239375.1 Pundamilia nyererei
TATAACTATAAGTATGTACAGGCTGTAGTGAGTACAAGCTATGTACAGGCTATGAACAGGATATAAATATGAAAAACTATACAGAATATGAAATAAATAACTTTACAGAAATCTGAGATATACAGCTATACAGAAATGGGAACTATGCAAGTTGTAAACAGTTGTAGGATTAAAAATTATTATAATGAGCCAGTGGGTTGGACCCTGCACTGGTCTCGAGAGGCTGTCCGACGTGGTCTACAGGGTGCAGCTGGTCAAACGGAACAGGGTGGTCGTACTCCACCCAGGGAGGAGTCAGGGTCCCAGCTTTAACTGCAGGACCCCAACCTGGCTTTAGAGATGGCTGGGGGACCTAGGAACGCCCTCCACGACGTCGTCGCCTTCCCCAACACCTCAGAGACTTTGCTATGGACATGCCGGTTGCTGGGGACAGCTAACAACTCAGGTGGAGGCTGTGTGGCGTGTTGGGGGAGCAGTTAGTTCTTTACCGTCATTCCTTTGGAACATGTGCTGCTATTTAGATGTTCTAGTTTTTTTGTTTATGGTTACATTACTTTTAACTGTTGTCTTGAATGTTGTGTTTATACTGCGGTACAAAGTCGCTGACAGTTATTGTTTTATAGAAGGAATGCGCACCATAAGTGAGTTCTGTTATGCTGTTATTGACCCTCAAAGCACAGTGTAAGCACTAGCAAGTGTTTAATAAAGAGCTCCCCCTACCAGCTTGAGGTCAAACAGCAAGCTCAATCTCTGTGTGGAGCTTCTTTGTTAAGATTCCTCTGCATGCCACAATATTAAACCCTGGCACATTGATACAGTTTAATGTGGAGCTGGAGTCTGTTTACCCACAATGTAGCTCATTTAGAACAAAAAACCAAACATGTTTCTAGTGTCCAAAACAGCAGCGCTATTCCTGTAATTACCATTAAAATCTTTACTGGCAAAAACTAGCGGGAGTCCTTCATTAAAGCAAGTGATCAACAATCTCTGCCATGAAGAAAATGAACTTTGGAGCTGCTCCATCCACCACTGTTTGTTTTACACAGACAACAATCTGTGGCAGAGCTACAGAAGTAAGGCAACATCAAAATATACAGATGAACTGTTAACTTAGTCTGATATCTGACTGGTTAAATTAAACAGCTTTGTGAAGGCTGACGGCAGTCATCCTATTTTACATTGAAGTAATGCCTGCAGCAAAGAGGGGTGAGTCTAAAGGGGGGGGGGGCGTGGACCATGTTTATTTCAAGGCTTTCATAACATTTTTCAGATTGAAAGTAAAATATTATATGTGTTAATCAATTTGAATATTTTATTATATGTAATATTTTAAAAGATAAAAATAGGTATTTTTCACAAGCCAATAAAAATGTACATGGGCCTGTAAAACTCTGGAGCTACTGACCTGAAGGTTGTTGTTTATTTGACTTTCACCTTTGACTGTAATTGAGATTATTTATATATTTTTGCAGTTAAGAAAATGTTTTCACGTGAATGCAATCAAAGGCCTCAGATGATCTTTTTGAACAGATGTTGTTGCAGTTAAAGGTTCAAATATAATTTCTAAAATGCAAACCAATGACAAGTTCATTTTGAAAGAGTTAGGTGACATTTGTGATACTATGATGATTCACAAGTCAGTGTTAAGTGGTTCAAAAAAAAAAGGAGTGGCCTGAAAATGGATGAAAAAGCTACATGTTTAAAGACAAACACTGAAAGACCTTCAGAGAGCCAATGAAACGAATGCGCAAGACCAGAAAAATTATAATAAAGTGTGGCTTCTTGCAAGCAAAATCTAAATAATTGAGAGGTGTGAGTTGAATTTGTATGGTTGGAGCCTTTTGGAGCCTTTCAGTGAAGTCATCTTTTATAAATAATATGGCCTGCTGTATGGACAGCCCGTATGAGAAAGTTGTGCTTCAGTTTTGATAAGCAGTTACAGTATACTGTATGTGTCTCTTCCTTGTAATCATTCATTTTTTTTAAAGCAGTTTGCTTCTATCACCATCATTAAATTTGTGGCTTTGAATGCATTTTATTAATACACATTAAATAGTTGTCTGCTGCTCCCCCTGTTTTTGCTGGGGTTTGCTTTTTAATATTGCAGGGTCATATTAAAGAGAACGATTTAGGCAATAATACTGCTTTGTTGAAGCCACAATCTTTTCATAACCATATGATTGTATATCTGTGTCTGAGTACGTGTGTGTGTATCCTGTATCAGCTGAAGAGAGAGTGTCCTTTCACCCAGTTTTAAGCAAACGTCAACAGTCCTCCAGTCGACGCAGGTGACCTTGAAGGATGTGGACAGAGAGTCAAAATACATTCCCATAATCAGTGAGAAGAATTGGTTGTTCCATCCGGCTTCGGCCTTGAAGTCGTCCAGATGGCGACGGGGTGGCCGAAAGAGTTAATAGTTGTTTGGTTTAGGGTTAGTGCCAACAGACTGAATGTAATTTCGCAACTGATCCCCAAGTGGGTCCCCAGGTCTATCCAATTCCCTTTGCAGAGCCATGAACTTCTCCAAGATCTTATCAATATTGCGTTCAATAAGCACAGTTTGAGTACTCATGGGTCTGTCCAGCCTTATGAGGTTTTGAACAGCTGTGACCACTTTATTGACAAGACACAAATGAAGTCTAATGAGATGACCTATGATGAAAACATGCTGGACCTTTGTATGAAATATAATATGAACCTACAACTGATACATTCGTTAGGTATGAGATTTAGTTTTTTTTGGTTTATTGGCTAATGCCTCAGCTTTACCTTGCATTTTTTGCCAATATTGACATGCACAGTTAGATGGATTGGTAGATACAACTGAATAAATAAATGATAACGGAATAATACAAAATGAATAATAATAGAATAGACTTCAGGCTACTCCTATATTTACTTAAAACCTTTCAACATAATTTGTCATTTCTTTTACGAGGGTCCCGCATTCATGTTCATTTGATGTGCTGGACAATGTTCGGTTTGCTGCCACAGGGGCAGGTACAGGATGTGGTCTCTTTCAAACCACAGAGCGTGCATGTACTTCACCCCCAAACAAATTCCTTACATATTTACAAAGACCCTGTTCCCCCTCTGGCCTTAAACTCCATTATTTTTCAAAAAGGAAGTGTGAAACAGAAATGAATATGTAGAAAGTTACAGATGTTTGCTTCCTTCTTCATGAACACTTGGAGACAAAGGAGGAGAATGAAATCAGGAGAGTCAAGCAAAGCAGGGGAATGGTGGGGGATGAGGGGGAGAAGGTTACAGCAGTGGGAGATGATTAGCATTTTACTACAGGGACTCTCTTGCTTTTCTTACCCAGTGTTGTGGTTACCCTTTGAAAAGAGTGCATATGCTTTATTATTCATGAGTTTGTTTCAGGGAAACAAGCTTTAATGTGAAGTTTTAAGAAATAAATATTAGCATTGATGCTGTATGGTCATGGGAATGGGCTCCAGGTTATGTTGTGTATGAGAGAGGCGTTTAAAAAACACTCACACACCAGGGTCCACAGTTTAAAAGTATTTAATAAACTCTGCTCTAGCACTGGCTTTCACTGATGAAAATCAATATTATACTTCTTGCCATTTCTTTATTGCTGTATAAATTAAAGCTAATGCTGTGGTTAGAGCCCAGCACTATGAACTAGAAGACTGAAGACATGAAGACAAGAGTGGTACTGTTCTAAACTGTTTTACAACGGCAAAATATTTACAATACATTCCCAATTTGCACTGGGGACCAACCTCGTGATGTTGGCCAGTTGCCGGTGGGTTTCTTATACAAAGTTACTATGGCACAGTTGTGGAGAAATTGCATTTTCCTGTGAACATATACTAAAATAAAAAAGATTTGTGGACTACTGGGTACATACTCTGCCTGTTTAGTAATCCATCCATGGGTTTAATTTACCAAAATAAACCAAAACCTTTAAAGATTAAGTTTCAAGTTACTTGTCTATGAAATCTAGTCCCATTTGTAGATTAGAAAAATGAAATATTACACAGAAACAGATGAGCACAACAATGATAAAAAAAAAACAAAATCACAAAATGGCACAAGTTAATATCAGTTCTGTATGAGTGGAGTTTGACTCTTCAAAAATAATGGCAAGTAGTGTCCTATTGACCCTGACCCACATCCACCCATCCACATTAAGGGGACGGCTGTGGAGCGTGTGAGCAGCTTCAAGTTCCTGGGAGTCCACATCTCCGAGGATCTCACCTGGACGACCAACTGCTCCAAGCTGGTCAAGAAGGCTCACCAGCGCCTCTTCTTCTTGAGGACTCTGAGGAAGAACCACCTGTCCTCAGACATCCTGGTGAACTTCTATCGCTGCACCATCGAGAGCATCCTGACCAACTGTATAACAGTCTGGTACGGGAACTGCTCTGCCTCGGACCGGAAGGCGTTGCAGAGGGTCGTGAAAACTGCCCAGCGCATCGCACCACTTCCTGCCATAAAAGACATCTACAGGAAGCGGTGTCTGAAAAGGGCGGGGAAAATCATCAAAGACCCCAGTCACCCATCGCATGGACTCTTCACCCTCCTGCCCTCTGGGAGGCGCTACAGGAGCCTCCGGACTAAGACCACCAGGTACCGGAACAGCTTCTTCCCCACAGCTGTCAGACTCCTGAACTCTGCCTCCTGACATCTGACCCACGTTAAACTCATGGACTGAACATACACACACCCACAATGGACAACTGTACCCTCAAACACACAATAATAACATGGACTGAACCACCACTCACAACCACTAGCACTTTATATAGCCTCTGTAGAAACTATCTACACCCTCACTTATCTTAACTGCACTACTGTATAGCTCTGTGTAAATAATCATTATGTACATTCGATAATCTTTAATCCTACAACTGTTTACAACTTGCATAGTTCCCATTTCTGTATAGCTGTATATCTCAGATTCTGTAAAGTTATTTATTTCATATTCTGTATAGTTTTTCATATTTATATCCTGTTCATATCCTGTACATAGCTTGTACTCACTACAGCCTGTACATACTTATAGTTATAGAATATTCACAACATACTTCATACCGTGTACATTATAACATTCCATAATAGACCCATTTCTGTAATATACTCACATATCTATATTATTGCTAATATATATTGTAATATATCTATATCACTAAAGCACTTCTGGATGGATGCAAACTGCATTTCGTTGCCCTGTACCTGTGCATGTGCAATGACAATAAAGTTGAATTCTATTCTATTCTATTCTATTCTATTCTATTCTATTCTATTCTATTCTATTCTATTATCTATCTGTATATTCATGGCCCTTGGGGGAAACTGTCCACATATTTTTCTTTGATAAAAGGCAGACAAACTCGGAGCAGTATTGTGTCTTACTAGAGATAAAAATGTCACAGTGGAGACAAATTGACACTGTCGAGTCCTTCATGCTTCCAACACTGCAAGAAATCTTTCATTTATGTTGAGAAATAGAGTGATCACACTGATTTCATTTCAACAAAAGCAGACCACATTTGGGGGTGAAAATTTGGATTCCCCTTTGCATTGCTTGTGCATATTTTGCTTCTCTTCTTGTTCAGTGTGCTCTGCTGAGAAGCAGCCTTTGGAAAAACACTGTTGCTGAATGAGCCACTGAAGAATATCTCTCAAGTTGATGCCAGCACTGCTCTATCACGTTTTTGTCCACACATGACCAGCTGCATTAGTCAATATGTGCCATCAAAGCTGGCACTACTTCATTGTTTCTACGCTGACATTTTGATAGACTAGTGTTATTTGCTTGCAGGGTTTAATATAAGCATTGATTTTTTTTTCACCTTCCCTACCTGAAATCTATTACTTACTTTAGGGTCAAAGGTCAAATAAGGAAGTTCTGTTCATGACTGGTAAACAGAATAAAAACTAAATAAGTAAATGTGTAAATGTGATCTTCCTATGTGTTGGATGATTGTTTCTTAGCAAATGTAAGTATGTGTGTGTGTGTGTGTGTGTGTGTGTGTGTGTGTGTGTGTGTGTGTGTGTGTGTGTGTGTGTGTGTGTGTTTTGTATGCGTGCTTCACCCTCTATAGTTTCTCTGTTTTAACCCTCTCAGGCTCAAATTAAACTTTTTGTTGCTAATGCACAACCAAGTCCTGCAGTGGTACTTCTGAGTAAAAAAAAACCTCATAAAATATGTATGTGGGGTAATCAGGTTGTTAGTTGCAAATCGGCAAATCGGCAACGCCTGCCTTGAGAGGGTTAACTCAGGTACTGGTTATTCTCACTGGGATTGGCAGTTTAATTAACTTCATATCTCTGCATGCTGCTGGAGAAGTTACCTCTCTGTGCACAAGAGACAGCATTTGTGTGTGTGGAAACTATGAGCAACAAACCTGTTACTTGAAGGCTTCCTGAAGCTGTGACAATTTCTGATTTCAGATCACATACGGATCAAGACATTTTTAGGTACATATTGTCACCAGACTTCACTGCTGATAGCTAATTTAATTTTCATGTGAATATGGTTTGAAATTAACTAATTACTACTCTAATCTCTAATCTTTACTCCAGGGTCCTCTCACTTGGGGGAGCCTCTCTTCCCCAACCTAAAGAGAGCATTCCAGTGTTTTTTGGCAGAGAACTGTGGTACTTTGAGGTGCTGACTGGGCAGCAAACCACTTCAATGCATGCATGCATACTGAAGGTCACTCTGTGATGAAGCCATGCATACTGAATTATGTCATAGTAATTTTAATCAATCTATAATCAGGACTAATGATCGTCCTATTTTAAACATCTGCCTAAATTTTCACATCAAAGTGGATTAAGTTAGTGCACATACAGTCACAATTTAGAAATAAAAAAATTCACTGTAGACATTTTGTCAGTAGATTATTTCAGGAAAATTAATTATTTCTCCACACTGAGCATTTTGGAAACTTCTAATTAAGGTTGCCAGAAAAATTTGAAAGTTAAATATCCACCTTGGAACCAACAGCAGAATAAAATAAATCCTTCACTGCTCACACTAACGCCATGGATAAAAACATCAAGTTTACCAGGGAAGACACAAAGGATAACTGTTTGCCTTTCCTGGACTGCACTGCGCACACTGAAGAGAATGGCAACCTCAACATTGAAGTTTACCGGAAGCCCACACACACAGACCAGTACCTCCTCTTTGACTCCCATCACACTCTGGAACACAAATTTGTAAGTCCTGAGTAATCAGGACCCTACATCACCGGGCAGAGAATGTTCCCTCTAAACCTGAAGGAAAAAAGAAGGAACACACACAGGTAAAGGAAGCACTCAAAACATGCGGTTATCCTAATTGGGCGTTTATAAAGTCAGCAAAGATGCACTGAAAAGAAGATCAGACACCAGCGAGGGAGGATAAAAAAGACAGACGCAACAACACTGTCATCCCCTATGTAGCCTGTGTATCAGAGAAGCTCAGGAGACTTTTCTCCAAGTACGACATCCCAGTGTACTTCAGACCCAGCAACACACTCAGACAGAAACTGGTTCACCCGAAAGACAAAACTCCAAAACACAAACTTCACCGATTCTTGAGATAAGGGACAAAACATGTCTGCCAGATAAAACCCAATTTTGTGGTTAAAAATATGCATACAAGTGTTAACCCAAATGCCTAAAAGACAAACCAAGGCAATGTTTATACAACAAAAGTATGATTTTGCATTTTTTATACATATAAATTTTTAAAAAATGGTACATTACCAGTACCTTAAAAATCCATTGTCCAGAAGCAGGTGTGATAATATTAAAATTCAGGGAAAAAAATAAAAGTAATGTAAAATTAAACATCATGGCTCTCGTCACTAAGTTTTTAAGTCAATACCTTATATAATATCAAAATATACAATTAAAAATTTATTTTTACATATTTTTTAAGTGATTAAAATTGTGTCCAGAGTTTTTGTCAGCACCGTCAGATTTTTTAAAAGTACAAACAAATCAGGAATTATTGTGGGTAGCTTACAGTCTGAGGACCCTTTTACCACTTCCTGTTTGATACACATGCCATAAGGTCACTGCTGTGATATATATTTCATTTATGGCATACCTTTCTGATAAAACTCTGTGTCACAGCTATAGTGCGTCAACACCAAAGTCAATGTAATCCAAGATTAAATTTTTGTTTTTTGTATAAAGAGCTTAATTTTGGTAGATTGTAGAGGCCATAAGCAAACGATGAAAAACAAGATGGCTTCTGTCCTGTTGTGCTGTTAAAATGTTTTAATGCTTTTTATCTTGTTCTATTACATCTGAACAAGCACCTAAAAACAGTCAGTGATCACTGTCAGCCTAACCAACGGGAACCCTCACGTTAACCTTTATCAAGTGGAAAAAAGTTAGCATTCATCCTCCAGCTTCACTGTGTTTATGTTATGCTAACACAGCTGTGTCGCTAGCAATCATGTACCACATCACTATATACCAGCTAGCCCAATTTGAGTAACCCTACAGACAGTGGCGGTCCTAGCCTGTTTGGCGCCCCGGGCAAACACTCCCTCTGGCGTCCCCTTCCCCACACACACACACACACACACACACACACAAAACATATTAAGTATTGTACATTAACATAAAACTGTTGTACACACACACATGGAGAGAGAGAGTATGCATCGTATGCAAACGGCTACCAAACAGCCATCATAATTCAATTCATTCATCCATCCATCCATCCATTCGCTTCCGCTTATCCTTTTCAGGGTCGTGGGGGACGCTGGAGCCTATCCCAGCTGTCATAGGGCGAGAGGCGGGGGACACCCTGGACAGGTCGCCAGCCTGTCACAGGGCTAACACACAGGGACAGACAATGCATGTCTTTGGACGGTGGGAGGAAGCCGGAGGAGTACCCGGAGGGAACCCACGCAAACACGGGGAGAACATGCAAACTCCACACAGAAAGACCCCGGCCTGATGGTGGAATTGAACTCAGGACCTTCTTGCTGTGCGGCAACAGTGCTAACCACCGTGCCACCGTGCTGCCCGTAATTCAATTCAATTCAATTCAATTCAATTCAATTCAATTTTATTTATATAGCGCCAAATCACAACAAAAGTCGCCTCAAGGTGCTTCATAGATACGATTCGTCATACAATGAGAACAGGACAAATCAACAATTGACAATGACTAATTAATATTAAAATCTGTAACATATTGTATTGTTTGGAGTTTAGTCTGTCACTGTTACTATTTTTACCATTTCTTCTTGGACCAACCCACATAACCCACATAATATCCTTGGGGATTAATAAAGTATTCTGATTCTGATTGTTTTAGGATGACCTGCCATTATCCAATGACACATCTGCTTACCTGCATCTTTTACTCATTTCTCCTCCTCTTCTCCTCTTTTTTCTAAACTGAGGACCTGAACTTTTCTTGTCCATCTTCCATTGGTTTTAATTTTGCACTCCAGTATGAACACCCATCCCTCAACCCGAGGATCACCACAACATAACCTAATAGACCTACACCTTAGTTCACAGAATTACTTTGTCTAGGGTGCATTTCTGAGATTTCACACAACCCAGGATTCAAATCATGAATACTTAATGGGCTTGGATTTACAACATTATGAATGAAATGTGCTCTATTTGGAAGCAGCCACCCCCTCCCCTTTCCACGGGTTGTGTGTGAGACTTTAAATCATCAAACTGTAAATTTAAACATTTACATTTTTATTGATCCGTTTACCCCTAGTCCTAAAGTGTATATTTATTTTCTTACTCTTCTTATATTTATTGTTTGTTCACTTGCACTGCTGTAACTGGAGCCTCATCGTCTCGTCTCTCTATATACAATAAAGTTTACTTTGACTTCAGCAAGTGCACCGAGGGATCTTCCGCTCACTTTTCGCGTATAGAATTTCGAAAAAACATCAGTGCAAATTATGAGTCTGTATCATAATGTCCGCTGTTTTCGTGTTTGTTGGTTTGTTTTTATTTTGTTTTATTTTGCGAGTTGGTTATTAGATGCTGCTCCAGCCGGTCAGAGAATTACTTACTTGCTCCCAGCAAATGGGCGATAGAAAACCGATCGGTGCGTATGTCATTCCCAATATGCGCTGACTGACGCCGATGCCCGTGATGTCGCCCCCCACCTCGATGCCACCCCGGGCAACCGCCTATGTCGCCCATATCTAAAACCGCTACTGCCTACAGAAGTCACTGCTGTTTAGTTTTCTGTCTTAATTTATGTTGGAAGTGGTAGCAGAGCTGGCGTATCATGTTTAGGTGGAAACAAGCAATCTAACTTCTAACTCTGTTAAATGTCATATATTCTGTTTTCATGGATGCCTGGATGTTACACCTGGTAAAGCAGCCGCACTGATCATTTTATTAAAGATGAAAGAATTTAGACAGGTTGTAACTCTCAGTGATGCCACAGAGTTCCTTTGACTTTGGGATCTGAAGGGGAGTTTGGACCTGGAAATGGCTAATGACATCAGAGTTAATGGCCAGATAGCATTTCTATTGCTTAATGCATAATTGTGCTGTGAATATTCATACTTAATCTGTAAAAAAGCATAAGGTTCAGAAAAATTATAGTAATTACAAAATGGTACATTTCAGGCTAGAATAGCAAAGGGGAACCTGTCAGTAGAGGAACGAAAGAGAAGGAACAGGGATGATCAAAAAAGAAGGAGAGAAAAAATTAACAGCCAGCCTGAGTTGAAGAAAGAGTTTCTCATAAAGGAAAGGGAAAGATATAGAGTGAAAGAGGGAAAAATAAAGAACATCAGTTATCTGAAAGAAAGAGAAAAAAAAGCAGAAGAGAAGGTTTTGGAAACAAGCACAGAGAGACAAAAGGAGAGAAATTACAGCGGGGTCTTAACACACAACCACAGAGAATCAAGGAGTAGTAGGCAGCTACTTGCTGGTGAACTATTAAGATGTAGAACTTGACATGTGCAAAAACAGAATTCATTATGATGTGTCTTGTGATATTACAAAGGTTGTTAAGGTTTAATGGTCATTTTGAAAGAAATAATATCTTGTTTTCTACCAGAGTGTCACCACCGTCAGTTTATTTTTCTCTTTTGGAGAACCATATAGTTTCCTTCCTTTATCTTCCAATAAAAATACGTAATTTTCTTAATAAATGTGTAATTTGCATGCTGCTTAATATGACTGTTTCTTATACAGATTAAATACAAGCTTCTGAAAATATGTATGACTGTAACTCTAATAATAAAAAGCCAAAACAATCTTAATTTTAAATGTGGTATAATTACTTTGAAAACATATGTGCATAAACAATAGAATAGAGAAGCTGCTAATAGTCAAAAGAGCTGAAACAACTTAATTTAAAATATATATTTTTGCATTTCTTTGTGTCTGACGGTGTTGACAAAAACCTTGCACTTCTCTAGGAAAAACACAAATTATTAAAAAATGTTACACCTGGAGGATAAGTGCTTAATCTCAGTGTCTGTAGACACAGTAAGAAATCCTTTTGTTTTAACTTGAGAGCCATTTTATACAAAGAGAGAAATCTGAGAGGTCATGTCAGCCACTAGTACTGTAGGCACTTTCACCTGGGGTCACCCATATTTGTGGGCCAGAAATGCAGGTTAGACTGACAGTAGCTTTTCTCATCCCTTCTTTTATTTCAGCTTTGATGGTGAGAAGAGAAATGCAGCCCTTGAGACATCAATGGGGGACAGAAAAATCCATGGCAGGTCACCTATTGGGATTTCAGATGTGGTGCAGTGACTAAAGCTCCCACTCTCCCACCACCCAGAGAGAAGAAAAATCATGACCATTGACAACTTGCAGGTCCTTCATAATGGTGAACATTGTCTAGACACACATTGTTAAAGTGATCAGGATACTAGGAGCCACTCCAGATGGTCTAAAGGGAAAAGATACAAACAAACATAAAGCAGGATATTCAGATGAGAAACAATATATAAAATTGTATTTAACAGAACATGTTACACCTCATAAATGCAATGAAAGGACACAGCAAATCTATGCTGAAATAAGTTTTAAGAGGTATCTATCATAATACTTATTTAATGCTCTTATGCAGTGTGTTCAGGTTTTATTTCTTCTGGGAGAGAAGAACTGCACTGTTCAGTGTTTGTTACATTTGATTCAGGTGTGCCTGCATACTGCAAACTATCATACTGCACAGAGCACAGAAACTTGACTTTTTGGACCATAATAATGTCATTGTAGTTATTTATGGCCTATATTCAATCTTTTGCAATTTCACCAATCTTGTGAAAGATGAGCAGCAAACCTTCACCCAATCAGAATTCCAATTAGCTTATTTAACAAAACTGCTATCAAGATTTTGAAAGCATAAAAATATCATTATTTGCTGGGAGATTTGTCCAAGGCAACAAAAAGCAATTTACCATTTATTTACCCACTGTATATGTGATTATTTTATTTGCTTGAATGACAAAAAGGGTCCCACTGTAACAATTATTTTAATATATATGGATGGATAAGTGGCATGTCCCTATTTTAGTGTAATTACTTGTGGAAATGTGCATTTATTTTAATTCGAGGCACTGTCCGGCAAATCACTTTTACAATACTTTTTTTTGCTTTTTTTTTTGATAATCTACAGCATGTAGGCAGGACATTTTCTAAGAGTGGAGGATTGTAGGTATTTACTGCTCCAGTTCTTTGATTTAACAACTCTAAGAGTCCAAGCTCCAAGATATTGTATATTATTATTATTTATGACATTTATGATTGTGGTGTAAAATGTACAAGTAAAAATTGTGTCCTATTGTGTCCTATTTTTGGTATTTCTCACTAGGCACACATGGAATCTCAGGGGAAATGGGGAAAGTTGATCAACCTCAGACGGTCAACTTTCCCCAATTATTAAAGCCATTAACCACAGTCCACTGCATCAGCTGATGGAGGTATGTGTTGGTTCAACGAATGACAAATTCCCTCAAAAAGATTTAATGGATATTGTGTGGTAAATAATTATTTGTTCCCATTTTGAATTTGTACATTTGCTTACTTACAAAGACATGACACAGATCTTCTCGTCGCTGGATGATTATACTACAGACGTTAGTGATTCTCCCAGCTTCCGTGAATCTGTGCTTTAGTATTTTCGTGATTCGTGAGTGACTTCTTTTTCCTGTGCCACAGTTTTCCTTCCTGGACCTGTGACCTCCCTGCAGTGCATGCATGTGTGAGGCTGGGTGTGAAGATGAGAGCGAGTGTGAGAGAGCTTCCCCTTGGTCCCTTGGAGCCTGGATTTCCCCCTCACTGTATATATTGTGCACCAGTGTTGTAAATTAACTGTGTTTGGAGACGTCAACCTGCTCTGCTCTTGAGTCTCTACTCTCAGTTGTGACATGACCGGTCTCTAATTTTTATGGTAGTTTCATTTTAATAGAGAAAGACAGAATATCTGAACAAAATAGGAAAAGAAAAAAATGACTTTGTACTTTGTGGAGAAGCACTTGTTGGCATGCAAATTGCTACTGTAACACATTTCTTGTAGTTACCAATTTACCAGGTTTGTGCAAATCTAAGGAAGGAATTTAGCCAACTTCTTTATAAAAACCTTCACCAAACCATTCATTCCAAAGACTTCTTGAGCAAGAAGAAGCTACATTTGCAGACCCGTCTAAATGATTAAGAGAAGGCAAATTATTCCAATCTACCATTATTACTAATGGTAGTCTTGGTCACTGTGGTCCCAACTGGCTTCAGCAAGCTCCTTCTGTGTAGGTTTTCATTATCGCCCTCACTCATGAGCTGAGATCTTGAATGGGACTCCAGACTAAGGGCGACAGTTGTCACCTTCTTACAAAGCTTCTTGCTGACATACTTTGACAGGTCTTTGGTCTTTAATATGGTTGGAGAGAGGTTGGAATGCAATAAATTGATTCAGTGGATGGATGGGCTTTAAACACATGCACAGTTGAAAATCAGTATCTGTAATTGATTGACTGATTAATTGATTGTGTTACGTGGGCACACATCCAGTGTGTGAGAGCCAGAATTCTGCCAGGGCTGTAGGGCATCAAATACTCTATTTTATTTGATGACATGCAAATAATTTTTCAACTTTCATGGAATGTGTTTTTATTTTTTCTCTGGATTTTTGGTTGATATTCTGTCACTCTCTGTTAAAATGAAATTACCCCAAAAATTAGAGACTGTTCATTTCTTTGTGAGCCAAGTTCAGCAGGGGATCAAATAATTATTTCCCACACTGTATACACCAATTTCACAGTGGCTAATGAAACACTGCTCACTGAACCTCAGTTTTTTTAAGAATTAAAAAAGGGAAGAAAGCCAGTTAATAGCATTGATTTGGAAAAGAATAGCTGTTTGTTACTGTTGATGAAAATATGAAAAACATGCTGGTAACTATACAGTATCACTGGGATGATTTATTTAAAATTTACAGTGATGAATCACTCCTGTGTGTCCAGCATGACCTTTTGTTGCACAGGTTTGAAGTTGCCAGGATACACTTTCTGTTGTGGTTACAAAGAAAGAACAACATCCAATCCTTATATCTCTCTCCCACACATTCGCAAAGCATCTCTTCAGTTCAGTATTTTGCAGTAAAAGCTGTTGAATTCTCCAGCCCATCTCTCCATCAAATCTTCTTTGTTCTGAGGGTGAAGAGGAGCTATTTTTGTTCATCTAGAAAACTTTTTAGCACCAGTTACAGCAATACTTGCTGCACCTTGTTTGATCACCCTTTTCTATGATTGCATACTACAACTACTGTTAAAAAAAAGAGAGCCAAAGGAAGGAGACAATAACTCTACAATAAGGACTATAGTATATATATATATATATGTCTCTATGTATTTGAGGCAATTATCACTGATTATCTATACATTTCTCAAAAATCTATTATACATCCCTATTATACATACATTTAACTGAAGTGCACATGGATATCGCTTAGTTAGGTATAGCTTAGTTCGAGTGGATTATGCAACGCGATATCTCAAGTGCAGTGTGCAGTGCAGCTGCACACAATTTCTATAAATAGTGTGGCGCAGGCGCTGTTTCTGTCACGGTCTGGCTGGCAGACCGTGGGGATGTGGGGAAAGGAGGACCCAAAACGCAGACTCTGCGATGCAAACAGTGCTCTTTATTTACAGTGAAAAGGCTGTAAATACAATAACTCCCCGTTGCTCCCTCGAACCCCGTGTGCGCGCTTCCCTCCGATATCTGTGCTCGTGCTCCCCGCTGTTGTGTTTCCGCACCCCCGTGCGTGCTGCCTCTCCGGACCACTCCTCCTCCTGTAGGGAAACCAGAGACGCAGCCGTCAACACTAACCCTCGGCGGGCATATACGCACAGCACAGACCTA
>NW_005187882.1:62577-65046 GCF_000239375.1 Pundamilia nyererei
TCTGGTGCAAATTACTGACCTCTGTCATCATTTTAGGTGGGGGAACTTGCACAATCGGTGGCTGACTAAATACTTTTTTGCCCCACTGTATGAGTGGAACACAGACTAACACAGCACAGTGCAGAAAAACACACACATCACCAAAATAATAATAATAATAACAATAACATCAACAGTCAAAACTGCTCACGGACCCCGAGTCCTCCAAAGCTGGGTCCGTGACAGTTCCAGGTCATCTCCCAAGTCAGTATCACGAAAGAGATACTGACTTACATGTTATGTCTTGCACAGGGATCTGTATGAATTATTTGGCATTAAATCTATTTGGATTTTCAGATGGAGCCTGGTGTGACGGTGGAGTCCAAAGGAAAAGACAGCCTTCTCCACTCCGTATGGTTTGTGCCAATTTGTCACACTTCCGTTCGTCTTGTTTGAAGCCTGTGCCACTTTCCAGTGCCTCATGAACTGGGTGCTGCGGCCGCTCACTGCATATGCTGCCACCTACCTGGAGGATGTGGTCATCCACAATAACATGTGCATGTGCAGCGGATGGCCGCGGTCGTGGAATGCCTGAGGCAGGTGAGGCTCACGGCCAACCCAAAGAAGTCTGCAGTTAGATGGAGAGAGGTATGGTATCTGGAGTACCACTTGGGGGGTGGTACAGGTGTGTGCACAGGCCGCCATTGTTTCGTGCCCGCGCCCCAAGTAGGAAGTAGGTTTGGCCAGATGTGGCCCCGGCAGGGCCTCCTGGTGGGGGTATATGGCGGGGGGTGTTCATTGTTCTGATGTTAGCACTCAAACTGCTGTAGACATCATTCATTCATAATGCCTATATTCTAATGGCCCTGCTTCACCTCAGGTTGGATTTCTCCTCTTATTATTTGATAGTAGTGATGCTAATTCATTTTGAATTATCCCAGAGAATTCCTCACTTTCTCCTGTGCCACCTCACCTTCTGCCACTCACTTCTTGTCAGGCCCTCATCTCTAGAACAAGCTGTCTTTTAATTGCTTCATATTTTTCAATTTGCTTTAATGAAAATGACAATTCTGGGCAATGGGAGGAAATTATATTTGAGCAATAAATGGCTGACTCTTAAGACCTGCCCCTATCTCCAGCTCACTCTCCTACTGCTGTCTACTCTACACAAAGCCTCTGATGGAGCATCTGCAAAGATGGATTTAGCATCAGTGATAATTTTCCTAATTAAACCACACAATATTAAATTAGGAGCTGGTGTAGTTTAATTAGAGTGTCTTCTTCTCCTCTCTCTCCTCCCCCTGCTCCACTTCTCTTTCAGTCTCTCACTCTCATCTTGATAAGGTATGAGTTGGGCATGGGGGATTGCAGAGTCATCTGTTGAAAGAAGGGAATATCTCTGTAATGAATGTTGACCAAATGTGTTCACAGTTTCGTCCCGTTGTCTCTTCATTCCTCCTTGATGTCTCTGTCACCGCTGTAGAGCCAAAAGCTTTTATCTCAGAAACAGGGCATTTCAGGGGGTTAACAACAAAGCCAAGATCAGTTTAATCCTTTAGAAATTGTGCTGCATGTTTACAAAAAATAAATAAATAATAACAACATACTAATGAATGATTGTTTACATACCACAAAATAACAGCTCAGCTATTCTCAAACTTGAGGATTCAAAACACAGACAAACATGTTTAGGTTAAGTAAATTACTACACAACTGAAGCTGTAAAACAACTTTTCAATATATATACATGTGTTTCACAAGGTTTCCCTGTTAGAACCATAATGTCTGTTTCTTTCACCCTCTAGCTGATAGTGGTACAAAGTCAAGAGGCTACAAAGTATTTTAAAGTTGAAGTTTATTGCCTTTTATTGAGTGTGTGTTTGCTTCATGCAAAAAAAAAAAGGTTTTGATTGTGAATTGTACATGTGACTACATACTGCGCACTGGCTATATCTACTTAATGAATAATAAACTGTTCTGCATGTTCAAATAAAAATACAAAAGCACTTTGTTCATGTCCATTTTTGGACTTCACAAGGAACTGAAATTGATTACGTGTGTAATTGAGTGTTGAATATGGCCCCAAACGTATAGATCTTCTCTAGGTTTTCAATATATACAGTGGGGCAAAAAAGTATTTAGTCAGCCACCGATTGTGCAAGTCCCCCCCCCGTAAAATGATGACAGAGGTCAGTAATTTGCACCAGAGGTACACTTCAACTGTGAGAGACAGAATGTGAAAAAAAAAAATCCATGAATCCACATGGTAGGATTTGTAAAGAATTTATTCGTAAATCAGGGTGGAAAATAAGTATTTCGTCAATAACAAAAATACAACTCAATACTTTGTAACATAACCTTTGTTGGCAATAACAGAGGTCAAACGTTTGCTATAGGTCTTTACCAGGTTTGCACACACAGTAGCTGGTATTTTGGCCCATTCCTCCATGCAGATCTTCTCGAGAGCAGTGATGTTTTGGGGCTGTCGCC
>NW_005187882.1:66095-67368 GCF_000239375.1 Pundamilia nyererei
TGGTGCAAATTACTGACCTCTGTCATCATTTTAAGTGGGGGAACTTGCACAATCGGTGGCTGACTAAATACTTTTTTGCCCCACTGTATGTATACAATGATGAAGACAACTTAGTTTTTGTTTAGTTTTCCTCTAAACTCAATAATCATTTAAAAGGTCATCCCTTAGATCTTCCCACCTCCTTTGGGATTCTTTTGTTTCCTACTCCTACAGTAAGTTGCAAAGTTTTCTTCGTCCATTTTAAATCTTTTAAACTGAAATTAAAGAACAAAGGCTGACTAACCTCTGAAGCCCATTTCACCATTTCTATAAAAACAGATCTGCTCAACAACTTATGATTACTGTCATATATTTGCAGAATCCAGGCAAAACGGAATGTCAGAAGAAAATTGTATATAGCTTCATGAAATGTGTTCTTTTATTGATCACTAAGCAAATGTCTACGTGACTTTTGACATGAACGCTTGTGTGATAAACAACTAATAGCTTCCTCTTTCTCTAAGAACATGCAGACTTAGAAAAGGGGAACCTCAGCTCTGAGTTCTTAGAATAACTCTGTTATCTTTGTACACACACACACACAGACACAAGCTTGTATAAATAAAGAACGCAGACAGTGATACAGCGCAAGTCTGGAGTACGAGCGCTCTATGACCATCCTCGCGAGTAAAGACAACTGCAGTGTTTGTGTTTTCTAACTCAGGTGTCTCAGCTGAAGAACTGCGGGGTGATTTTTAGAAATCCCCAGTCACGGAATCTGCAACAGTCCCTTTTTCCCTGTTTAAGATTCAAGGCGACTTGTCTGTGTAACCTAAATAAAGGTATACATTACAATACTATTTTCTTACTATTCAGTTTTTTGTAGCTCCAGTGTCTAATGGCTACTTTCTAGTTCTAGTTCTAGCAATTTGTAAATTGCTTATTTGTTTCTTAATAAGTAATTTGGAGATTTCAAAAGTAAGTTTTCTAACATTTTGCTTTCCTCAAATCCCCACAATTCACAGTGCTAACTGCTAATTATCTGCAAGCCATTGGCTTCTATACCTAGCACAATGTGCTTTAGAGCCCTTTCCCTGGAAAACAGCTCCCTGTTTAATTTTTTAAAAACTGGAATGCCAAAAATAATTAGTTTAAACTTTCTTTAAAATCTGAGGCCATGGTTCTCAGCCGGAAAAGGGTGGAGTGCCCACTCCGGGTCGGGGATGAGTTCCTGCCCCAAGTGGAGGAGTTCAAGTATCTCGGGGTCTTGTTCGCGAGTGATGGGAGAAGGGTG
>NW_005187882.1:67681-70352 GCF_000239375.1 Pundamilia nyererei
GCGACCCGGCCCCGGACAAAGCGGATGAAGATGGTGGTGGTGGCTTTCTTTAAAAGCAGAGGGTGCTATGGTTCCTAGTTGCCATCAGTGACAACGCTTCTTTGTTTTGTTCTCTTTTCTCCCCCTTCAGTCTTTCCCTGTTTGCGTGTTTGCATTTGTTCGCTAGTGCTTGGCTAGTCTATTTACCTGTTTCTTCTGGTTTCCTGGTTGGACCCTGGTTGTAATCCTACCCTGCAACCTTTTGGGTAGCCTGATGTGCACCTCCTGAGAAATGTAGGAACATCAGCTCGATGCATACCACAATGACTTAAATGCCAAGGAAAGTTGCGGTGTAGGGATAAAAGGACTTTGCAGTTATTACGTAAGTTAGGACATAGATGTCCTGCAAAGTCTAAATCAAGATTTAGCTGTCCCAGGTTTCTGCATGTTCTTTGTTCACCTCTGCACCACATCGATTTCTCAGGTGGTGCTCCATCATGTCACTGTGACAAATATTCATTATTATGTCATTGTGACAGTGACATCATGATTACTTTTAGGAAAAAACAAATGGATCACCTATAGCAGCAACCTCTGGAGCTGAAAAATAACTGCCTACCATCAGTTGTTCTGGTAGCCAATTGAGTCTGACTCCAAAAGTGAGTCAATACAAAGGTTTCCATGCTAAGTAGTCTGACACGCGTTGGAACTTTTTCGATGCTACGTGTCACTGTATAGTGATGTTATACACGTACCTGTGTATCTCAGCATCCTCATCGATTGGGTAACGTCTGTGTGCCGCTGATCTGCTATCTAGCAGCCAAACAGCTGTTAGCTCAGCCTGGCTAAAGGCATTTCAGTAGGCAACGATAACATCAAACAAACCTAATGGGAGTATATTGAGCAATCTAAGACCACTGACTAGCATCAACAGCACTATTTTCTCCATACCTTCCCAACAGAACATCTGTCAGTGCCTGAATGGCTGTTAACAACATCAGTAATAACGCACTACTAAACCATGATATCATTAGTAACAGGAACATTGACTTTGTTTGCCTAGCAGAGATTATGATTGTCAAAAGAGTAGATACTCAGATATTAATCAATACTAAAAATTTATCACAAATAAAGATACTACTTTGCAGCAGTATCAATACCAACAGTGCTGTCTTTGCCCCATCCAGCTGACACACAACTTCACACAGCACCCACCGCAGCACACAGCTCATCCCTCCCCAGCTAAAGTAGTGAATGTTCATTGCGCTGAACGACTCCTTAGGAATGATTTTAAAAAGGTAAGTAAAGCTCCTGTTTCAACAGCATTGACGTAATAAACATTTATCATAACCTAGTTAGCTTACCATAAGCTAGCTTAACATTAACGTAAGCTTTTTAAATATTTGCCATCTGTTTTATTAAAAATAATGGATAGCACACTGTATTTAGATATTAATAATTACTATTTAATTAATAATTGTTAATTATTCCAGGCTGAATGAGTCGTGAATGGAATATTAAACCATAACAGAGTAGATTACCTTCAGATGGAGAACTGGCTATTGCGGGCTGTGCTGAGCAGCGGCGAAACCATATCTGAACTGAGCAGTGAGTTTTGAGTGTGAAGAACTAATCTGAGAAATCAAAGAGTGAACTCTTGAGCAGAGCAGACAAAGAATATGGCCTAAAGAGAGAGCTGAGGAAGTGACAAGCTGCAGGCTGAGGTGAAACAGTGTGAATGGTGGATCAGAGAGAGGCTGCTGTAATAAGATAATAAACTTTAACTTTGTGCTTTTACAATAATTGATTAAAATGTGTTCTCAAATTTTTTTTATTTCCCCTTCCATAAATATCACACTTTATGCAAAGATGTTGTATTTTTCCATAACACTTCTAATGGTTAGAGGTTAGGTATTGTAAAACTTCTCCATAGTATTAAAAATTATATCAAGTTTCAAGTAATTTCCTGGGTATCAGTACTGAGTTGGAGATACTTGTCAACAGTGGTGGAGGGGGGGTGGCTTACTGGGCTTAAGCCCGGGTTGTTTTTTCAGAAGCCCGGGGTCTTTTGGAGTGTAATTTTTTCATAGTTAGCTGCCTGGCTGACAACTGTATGAAACAAAAAACTACACACAATATTCGAAGCACATAGTGCACACTGTGGGAATTTACGACTGTGCGTAAATCCCCCCCAATATTGGTATGATCCGAGCTCAGACACTAAGCAACTGAGCGAGGGGGGAGCTGCTGCCTGCGAGTGCGCTGTTGGAGAAGCGCAGACAGAGGAGAACTGAAGTTTTACCAGGTACCAAAGCAAATCATTTGTACTGTACAAATAATGTAAATATGACGGTGTATCACGAAAGATTGATGTCAAACTGATCACTTGACCCATATTACATTACTTGCTCTTCAAGCCGAACAACAACAATGCTGTTTCTTTAGAGAGTCTTAGCTTACATGTATGTTTATTTCATATATTCAGGTGTTACCCTCCACGGCTAAATAAATCGGTTTCAGTAATGTACTGATATACAAGAATGGACATAAGGGGCTTTCTTCAAAGAAAAAACTCTGGTAGTATTTTATATATTATGCTTTGTATGTTGTTCAGTATATTTCTATGCAAAACAAGAGGAATTTCAACACACAGCAGTATATTCACAGTTTAAACCAGATATTTACATACACT
>NW_005187882.1:90071-98615 GCF_000239375.1 Pundamilia nyererei
GCACTTTAATTCTTATTGTTTGCACTGAAGCACCGCAGCAATTTCCTAATGTTGTAAACCTCAACATCTGGCAATAAACCCCATTCTGATTCTGATTCTGATTCTGATGAACAATCTGTTCATCTAAAGCTCTAGGTTATACAACAACTGAATCGGTCTTCTTAACAGAGTCCCCGTTGTCGTGCGAACTAAGCAAGATCTAACAAGACCGTCTCGACCAGGTAACATTTCTTCAATTCTTCCAAGTTTCCACACTTGTCTGGGGAGGTTGTCATGCCCAATGAGCACGACATCCCCTAGTTTTAGGGGTGTAGGCTTTGAAGCGTCACAGCAATGAGCTGACTTCAGCTCCAACAGATAGTCCCTTCTCCAGGTGTTCCAGAAGTTGGTCATAAGTTTCTGCCGGTATCTCCATCTCCGAGTAATATCCTCTTTGTTAGGTGTTGGATTGTGTGTGTCCTTTGGGATTGACTTGGGTGGTAGAGATGTCAGTCGTTTGCCCACCAAAAAGTGGGCTGGAGTAAGTGGTTGCGGTTCATTTACCTCGTTGTGCACAAAGGTGAGAGGCCTAGAGTTCAGAGTAGCTTCGACTTCCGCCAACACAGTACACATTTCTTCAAAGTGGAGTGAAGCTCTACCTAACACCTTCTTGAGACAGATTTTCACTGATCTGACAAGACGTTCCCTGAATCCACCCCACCAGGCTGCTCTTTCTGCAATGAACTTCCAAGTAATTCCTCTTTCCGAAAAAAACTCCAGGAAATGTGGGTCTTTAATTGTCTTCCACAGTTCCTTCAAATCTTGGTCTGCTCTCTTAAATGTTCTGGCATTCTCAGAATATATAACTCTGCATAGCCCTCTCCTGGCAATGAATCTCTTCAACGCTAGCAAAAATGTCTCAGTTGACTGATCTGACACAAGTTCTAAATGGACCGCTCGTGTCACAGCACAGGTAAATAGGGCAATATAGGATCTTTTCACAGAATCCTCTGTTTTCACATAGAGTGGCCCAGCAAAATCCACACCTGTAACTTCGAATGGTGGTGACTCGGATATTTGGTCCCTAGGCAAAGGTGCAGTTAGCTGATGCCCAGCCTTTGCCTTAAACCTCTTACACACAGTGCATCTGGTCACAATGCTCTTAACCAGCTGCCAAGCCCGGATGATCCAATATCTCTCTCTTATTTGTACAAGAGTGTCCCTCACTCCTGAATGCATCACCCTTTTGTGACAGTCCTGTATCAGCAGTTCTGAAAATCTGTGTTTGTTTGGCAGAATCCAAGGATGCTGCTCTCTGAATGTGAAGTACGACTGCTGCAGCCTGCCTCCAACACTAAGCAGCTCATCTTCATCAAGGAATGGTTTCAGTTCCTGAATCTTACTGTCATTCATCATAGGTTTTCCTACCTTCAGTCTCTGGACCTCCTGGTTAAAACTGTGATGTTGTGCAACCTTAATCCAGTACTTCTCAGCATCAAGAAGCTCATTTGCTGTCAGCTCACCTCGCATCTTTGGTTGCATGGTTGTTTTTGCATTAGCTATGAACCTCCTAATCCATGCTGTCACTCTGAGCACTCTCTTCAGTTCGCTGCAACTCTCAAGCTTCAGTATTGGTTCACAGATGTCAGTGTCATTAGCAGCAAACTGCATGGCTATTTGATAACTGGATTTAAGTTCATCTTGTCTGAAATGTTTTCATCTTCAGACTCATGTATCCGATCTTCTGATACAAGAAAACTGGGGCCATTCCACCATAGCTGGTTTTGTAGTAGGGCCTCCACTGATTGTCCTCTTGTGGGCAGGTCAGCGGGATTAGCCTTTCCTGGGATGTGTGACCATGAAGATGGACTCGTAAGAGTCTGGATCTCAGTCACTCGATTTGCAACAAACGGTTTCCACCTTTGTGCCGAACTGCAAATCCATTGCAAAGTGATCATGGAGTCAGTCCACATTTTTATTTGGGCTTGCTCCATCTTCAGCGAGCTGATCAAGTTGTTCGCCAATCTGGTCCCAATCACGGCTCCCATGAGTTCCAGATGTGGCAACGTCATTTTCTTTAGGGGAGCCACCCTGGCTTTAGATGCGACCAAGCTCACTGTCGTTTCTCCTTCTCGTGTTTTGCCTTGCAGATAGGCCACAGCACTGTATGCCCTTTCACTGGCATCACAAAACACATGTAATTCCAAGCCATCTTTGCTTTCTTGTTGCATATTGATTTGGTACCACCTTGGTATGGTGAGCTGGTGTAACTAAGTAAGCTCTGAACACCACTGTTGCCATTCTTGTGCCAGATCTGGTGGCCCCTCTCCCACATTGCTTGGAACATGCACTTGACCCTAATGGTGAAGGGGTTCAGAAACCCAAGTGGGTCATAAATTCGTGCTGAGGACTGCAGCACGCTTCGTTTGGTTCCTTTCTTCTCTGTTAGAAGCCTCACTAGTGAACTAAGGTCAAAGGTGAAATCATCTGGCTCTGGCCTCCACACTAATCCAAGCACCTTTAATGCTACTCCATTCGTTTCAGGTGCCATCGTGTAGTTTGTGGAGCTCTTCTCCCATTTCTGCCTCAGTTCAGCTGAATTTGTCATCCATTTGCAAAGCTCCATACCAGCAGCCGCCAGTATTTCTTTGGCATTCGTCGTTATGTGATAAGCCTCTTCCACTGAGCGTGTACTTGAAATGAAGTCATCTACGTAAAGTGACTCCCTTATTGTATTCACCACTTGTGGTTGGCTTGTTTCATATTGTTTTAGATGTCTTTGAATTGTCGCTGCAAGCAGAAACGGGCTTGGTGTAACTCCAAACACCACTCTCGTCATCCTCAGAATGCGCAGGTGATCATTCACTTCTCCATTCGGTGCACCTGAGAACCACAGGATCCTGACTGCATCTCTGTCCCTTTCTGCAAGACGTATTTGCAGGAATGCTTGTTTTATGTCTGCCAGAAAGGCGATTTCGTGTTCCCTAAATCTAAGGAGAACACTGAGCAGATCTGGATTCAAATTTGGGCCCGTAAATAAGCAGTCATTCAGCGACAGACAGCCTTCTTCATGGGACGATGCATCAAAAACCACTCTTAATTTTGTAGTTGCTTTGTCCTCTCTGAGCACTGCATGGTGAGGCATATAATACATTACAGAATCTGTGCTGCTGTTTGGTGTCACTTCCTCTGCAATGTTCTGGTCCAAGTAGTCCTCCACCACTTGATTATACCTGCTGAAGAGTGTGACATCCTTCTTAAATCTTTTACTCAGACCTTCCAGCCGTTTTTTGGCAACTCTATAGTTGTCTGAGAGCTCTACCTTTTCTGGCTTCCATGGCAACTCCACCTGATATCGTCCATCTTTAAACATAGTCGTTCTCTCAAACATCTGCAGAGCCTCATCATCTTCTGGGTTCTTTGTTGTCTCATTTGTAATACCCAGAGACTCTATTTCCCAGAATGCTTTCAGTTGCTTGGAAAGGAGTTTCTCTTCCTCACACAGAATGAACATGCAGGCTGCCTCTGTAACAGTTGATGCAGAGACTGGACCCTGAACAGACCATCCGAAGGTGCTCTCCAGTGCCACCAATGTTTCTGTAAGTCTCTCCACCCTTCCTGTCACGATCTGCCAATAGTAGTCAGCTCCTATGAGGACAGCAAGCTCTGGTTCCTCGATGGATCCTGGGGAGTCAGCCAGTTGTAGTCCTCTCTTCTTAAGCTCATGCTGGATCTGTTCACCAGGAACCTTCATTATTGCCGAGCACACTTGTGGGGTCTCCTCAGCTTCTATTACAATACTCTGGCTAGGATCCCAGATATTTTGTAGCATAACCTTCACTATGCCGCGCTGTGATCTTGTGGGAAAGGAGGATCCAAATTTGTGTAGTGTCAATGTCTCTTGCCTTATAACTGGTAAATTTAGGCTCTTCACAAACGTTTCATGTATGAAGCTTCTTTGGCTGCCTCCATCTAATAAGCAACGAGCTATCCTTCTGCCTGACGGGCCTTCAATCCACACCTTTGCAGTCTGTAGCAACACAGTATTCTGTTCACCTGGTTTCACTCTTACTGAATGAGGGAGCACGGAGGAGACCACTGCTTCTTCTGGTTGGGATGGGGCCTGTACATCCACCCTTTCACCACCGCACACAGCAACGTGATGTCTCCGTCCACATTTCTCACAGGACACATTCTTGGTCTCACAGAATCTTGCAATGTGTTTCTGTTCCAAACACACAAAACATCTCCCCATTCTCTTTAACTTGTCCTTTCTTTGAAATGTGTCATTATTTGGGCAGTTTTGCGATTTGTGATCATCACTCTCACAGAATATACAGGTGTTTTGTTTCTGGCTGGCTGTGTACAGGGCAGCAGTAGATTGTATGCTAGGCCTTTTAAACCTCACATCACTGAACGGTGGCTTGTACAGTTTATTTTCAGCTTTCTGTGGGTTGTACGACTTTGTAATTTGCAGCGCTCTTTCCCTGCTCTGAACCTCCTTCTGTAGGAATGTGACCATTTCTGACACTTTCCACTCTTCATCTCCATTTTTCTGACGGCTGTATTCAAGAGCTATATCATCTGGAATCATCTTTAGCAATATTGGGCATAACATGCTTCCGTAGCTTTCTGACACTACACCCAATGACTCTAAACTTCTGATCTGAATTTCACATTCATCATATAGCTGCCTCAAAGCATGCACATCAGAGGATTTTTTAACAGGTGTGAGGTTCAGCAGTTTTGACATGTGCGCACTAATTATTACATCCTTTCTTCCAAATCGGTTTTGCAGTAACTCAATTGCGTTGTCATAATTTTCATCTGTCAACATCAGTCCTGCAACTGCCTTTGCTGCTTGGCCAGTGAGATAGGTTTTCAAATAGGTAAACTTCTCTCTTTTGCATAGTGCATCATTGTGGTAAATAACAGCTTCATATTGACTCCAAAACTCCTGCCACAAACTGGCATCTCCATCATATTTGTGAATGATCAGCTTAGGAAGCTTTACCGATGCTCTCTGTGCCAATGAATGAGCAGAGCTAACGTCACTCACCCTTTGATGCGCGGCTCGTTCGCGGCAATCCTCATTTCTCTTAATTATGCGCCGTGCACGGCTCTTGGACAGGATGATGCGCTCCTTATATTCCTCTGCGCTTTTGATCTCCATTTCCAGGTCATCCAGAGCTGTTTTACGTTCTATTTCACTATCTAAAGCATACAAGCTGAGCTCCTTTGCCGACAGCATTTCCAGTAATGTGCTCAGATGGTCAGTGTCCGGATCTGGTTTAGCCATTTCGGAGTCAATTTGATGTACAAGTCGTGTGGTAGCACCTCTTATCGTCCCACGTTTCCGTTTTGTTCTTTCCATTTCTCTCTGATGCTCGTCATCTGCCACTCCCGCAGCCCCGGTGGCGGCGGCTCCATGTAAATCCTGTTCGCTCATTTCTCCCGGGTTTCGGCACCAAAAAATGTTGTGGCGAATCCACTTAGCCAAAAAAATGGATCGGACATCAATTGGAGAAACGATAGTCTTTATATAAGGCTTCAAAAAGGGGAATGTACAACAAATAAACTGCTCGACATCAGAGCAACATATAATGGCTTCCCAAACTTTCTTTGCTAGCTAAAACCCAGAGTAACTTTTGTCTACCACAAAGGATTCTGGGAAACGCAGTTTTCTAATGAAAATACCTGTTAAATGCTCCCTTTTAGCAGAAAATTAAATCTATAATTAACAGCTCTCACTAAACATGTGACTAACACTTAAATCACTTACAAAATAATCAAAATGCTGTTATCAAACAAAACTGCAATAAAGTTACAACAATAGGACAAAGGACTCCGGTAAGAGCAGGGGGGGGAAGGCTCTGTATTTACGTGCATGAAAGCTGGTGCAACAACGGGACAATTATAAACAGTCACTGCTCCCTGAACCTCGAGTACATGTCAGTAAGATGCCGGCCTTTTTTTCTACCGAGAGAGCTAACAGTAGTGATCATCACAGCTGTGTACATTCCACCCGATACCAACGTAAACACGGCGCTCTCTATCCTGCTGAACACCATAAACGAACAGCAGCGCGCCCACCCGGACGGTGTTCACATAATTGCAGGTGACTTAAATACGGCCAACATAAAGACTGTACTCCCAAAGTTCTATTAGCATGTCAAATGTCCCACCAGAGGAGAAAACACTCTAGATCATGTTTACTCCAACATCAAGCATGCATATAGAGCCATACCCCTCCCCCACCTCGGTCAGTCCAACCACCTCGCCCTCCTGCTCTCCCCAGCCTACACCCCCCTCAGGCGCAGTGTCAGGCCCACCACAAAGACTGTTACAACCTGGCCGGAAAATGCTCTCTCCAAACTACAGGACTGCTTCAAAGAGACAGACTGGGACATATTTGAACACCAGGAACTAGAAACTTTCACAGGATCAGTACTGGACTACATCAAGTTCTGTACTGCAAATGTGACTGTGGACAAAAGCATTCGGGTTTTCCCAAACCAAAAACCTTGGATGACCAGCGAGGCCCGCTCACTCCTCAAAGCTTGCGATGCCGCCTTCAGGTCAGGTGACAAAGCTCTGTACAGGGCTGCTCGAGCTGACCTGAAAAGGGGGATTAAAAAAGCCGAACCAGACCTCAAAAGAAACATTGAGTCCCACCTGTCCAGCAACAACACACGGGAGGTGTGGCAGGGAATGCAAGACATCATCAACCACAGAGGCAGCACTGCGAAAACAGAAAACCTGAGCACAATGTCAGACCTGTGCTCCTAGCAGTGAACCCCAGGAATGCGGCCGGTCCAGACGGAGTACCTGGCAAGGTACTAAGAGCATGCGCACACCAGCTCACCCTCATCTTCACCAGACTCTTCAACCTCTCACTGGATCATGCAGCCATCCCATCCTGTCTAAAATCAGCCACAATGAGCGACCGTGGCTCATTCGCCTTGTAATCGGAAGGTTGCCGGTTCGAGCCCCGGCTCGGACAGTCTCGGTCATTGTGTCCTTCACCTACCGCCTACTGGTGATGGCCAGAAGGGCCGATGGCGCGACATGGCAGCCTCGCTTCTGTCAGTCTACCCCAGGGCAGCTGTGGCTACAACTGTAGCCTCATTTCTGCTGTTCAATAGGCTTCTGAACAAATGTAAAGTTTTTTAAATTGTGCAAAATGCAAAACGCTTAGCGTGTCTCTAATAAAACCGCTGTAACTTTAGAGGTAATGTTCATATGTTGATTAATGGTTTTCTTTCATTTTTGATGTACTGCAGAATATTTTTATAAAATCCCAGGCCAGGAAAATCACCTTCATGTTTTTCTGTGTTTTATCTTCAGCTACTTTGACACAGAGGCATCTGCTGTGATGCTTACACCTTTGATAAAGTCTTGCAAGTGTCAGCTTCCTTTTTATAGATGCAAAAATATGTAAATGTACTGATCTGAATTATAATATTCCTGACTGTCTGAGGCAAATTTTCCCAGATTTAAATCAAATTGAATCGAATCGAATTGAATTGAATCGTGGATCGAATCGATTCGGGACCTTGTGAATCGGAATCGAATCGATTCTAGAAAACAGTGAGGATACCCAGCCCTAAATGAGACTTAAATTATTACAAATAAATTATTACAAAATATTAAAAAAAAAAAATATATATATATATAAATGGAGGCTTTGCCTGTGGTGGAACGTATACAATGCATGAAAAAATCTTTACTGCAGATACTAATTTGACTAATTTAATAATACTAATTTTGTGTTGTAAGATTTGTGACTTTCATGCTTTCATAGTGGTACTTAGCAGAGCTTGGCATTTTTTATCAGGTGGTACACACTGTAAAAAGTTTGAGGAACACTGATAAGGTAAGTGTATGTGTGCTTTTGGAAAACATTTAAAGCTGCTGTACAGAATCTTTGAAACAAGCTAGCTTAAAACATTTTTAGAATATAAACAGAGCACTCTGCTTCTCTTTACAGCTCCTCACGTACGTACTGTGGCAGTCATACAGACAACTGTACGGTCCAAAAGTTGGCCTACCTACTGGCTGAGGTTTTAGTAGAGTTGTGGCTGAACTACATAAAAATATATAATTCATTTTATTCTCCCCAATCAATTATAATGTTGGAATGTTGTTAAAGAGGGTCAAAAATGTTTCAACCCAGTTTGTTTAGCAGATTCTGTATAGCAGCTTTAATATAGGGAGAACACAACTTCCAGATTGTGTGAGTAAAATTAGTTGTTTTTTTCTTTGTCAGTTTAACAGTTTCTGTTTTGTCTGTCACTTTTCCCTCTCTGTTTTCTTACCTGGTTCTTCCTGATCTTGTACTTTCTCCTGACATTCCCTCTTTCCTCTCTCCCTGTTCGGACTGACAATCATACACAAATAGATTGTATTCAATTAGATGAAAAATCACATTAATATGAAAAAAATACTATTAAGATCACTAACAAAAAGTCCTCTCTCAGTGTACTTTCAACCAAAAGGCAAATAACCAAACCACATGAACATCTAATAAAAGATATAAATATTGAAACACTGATCCAACATTAT